>NW_015637156.1:993055-996904 GCF_001515625.1 Sinocyclocheilus rhinocerous
GTAGTCACAATTTTAAAATGTAGCCGACTTATTTGGGGGACATCAAATTCATAAATTTGTTTCCACAAAGAACCCAATTGTTCACTTTTAAGACGTTACTGTTGTGATTAGTCATTAACTGGTTATTCTTTATTAATTGGTCATAGTTCGCAAGTAGCTCTCAATGAGGATATATTTTTTTAGTAATTATCAAATATCTAATAAGTAACTACCTTTGTCCTAAATTTGCTACTACTTACTGCTTAGTTAATCTCGCTTCTTTATTAGTTAATAGTATTAAGTTAAGTCTTAATGTAGTACTACCTATTACTCCTGCATAGTTACTTGTTAACAACGGACCATTATTCTAAAGTGTTACCATTATTACATCCAACAACAAAACACCTCAATTGCTTAATCGGAGACATTCTTGTCTTCCCCAGCACCGGAGTCGACACAATGGTGGACAGCTCACAGCTCACTCAGGGCGGGACTAAGGTAAGACGGCCTTGTCAATCAACTATTGTGGGAGGGGCCTATGCAGAACTACGTAATTCTGACAGGAATCTCAGAACAGCGTGATTTGAGAAAGGGGATTTTAAAATAGGGATTTAAAAAAAACCACTGTGTGGATTTTTTATCATTATAGGATGGATGTGTACAAACACTTCCAACACACATTTATGTTCAAACAATTTGTAATGTGAATTTAGCATCTGATGACCCCTTTAAGGGTATAAATGATCAATTTTATAATTCAGTTTTAACCTAAAAAATGTGAATAAATGAATCAACATTTTTAAGTTGACAAATTAACAGACATTTATGAAAATGGTTTGTTTAATTTGTTTACAAATTAGTTTATTTTTTTTGTATTATTTTATTTTTTCATTTTATATATAACAAATAAATTTAATTATTGAACAATTTTAAATGCAAATTTTAAATATCACTTTTTAAAGAGTTTTTATTTGTCGTTTTGCCAAATGCTTTTATGAAAAAATTATAAATAAATTAATTTATTTATTTTTTAATATAATATTTTTTAAATGGTCAAAATGGTCAAAAATGGCATTGGTCAGTTCACTAGTGGAAGTAACCAATGAACTTTCCATTTCGTTTTAAGACACGCCCCTTGCCAGCATCATTAGACAGAACATGTCATCATTAAAGCAGGAACTTTATGTTTGTGTCTGACTTTAGAGCTCCTTTGCTTTATGCAGGCCTGTTGATGTTGTTGTTGTTTTTTTGCATATATTTTGCAAATATGCATTTTTGACACGGGTCACACTTTGATTATTTTGGGTGTATATCATATAGTTCTATAATTGATGATAAAACAGCTACTCTCGCTTACTTCTAGGTAATACAAGCACCGAACAAACATGTATTCCATGATCTGCCGAACACAGCAACAGAAAGTGTCGCTTTTAGAACCCCACCACTCGACGACAAAGGAAATTGTCAGGTATGTAACAAGCTATCAAGACTAAACACTTTTTGTTTTCATCACATCTTGAGATTTGTCAAATTGGATCTCGTTACACTAATTAAAATACCTAGGGGATGGAGACTTAACCATGTCAGCGAGACAGAGAGAAGGAGAAAAAAGAGGGAGAAGAGGAGATAAAGATAAATGGCGCATCAGAAACCAATTATCACAGGAAGCAGATTAAAATGGTTTCGCATTTTCACACACAAAAGAGAATGCGAGTCACTTTTTACTGATTACACCTTCCGTCTCTCTCCTCATTCGTTAACGTGTTTGTTAAATCCCCTCTGTGTTCATTAACTTCTTCGTTTAGCTATACTGCCGACATTTGTTCTCTCAGCACTGTTTGTCCAACAAGATCTGCCTCCTACCAGTTTAAAGGCGGAGAGACGTTGTTAGCAGTTATTCACTTCGGCTCGGGGCCTCAGCAGAGATCACACATTGGGGTGACACCAGTGAAACTGATAAAGCTATCTGTCAGTGGAACCTGAGGAACCAGATTTAGCAAGTACTTACGACATGTTAAAATATTTTCATGAATAACAATTATATGCCAAAATATCACTTCGGTTGCATGTTTTCTCCTCCTCCTCTCTCTTCAGTCTACTTTATCTTCTTCTTCTGCTGTCACTACGGTACTCTAATATACGCACTTTCTTGTATCCAGTAACTTTTTTATTTTATTTTTATTTTTGGTCATATTTATTTAAGTAGCATAGAGAGGGTAAAAAATGATGTCGAGAAAGGGAATCGTGAGCAGAATTCGAACCTGCATCCTCCACTTGAGCACCACAGCTCAATAGTAGTGCACAAATCAAATGTGTTTTCGTCATTCAAAAATGTGGATAATTTTCAATCAGTGGCTCATAATTGTAAAATAAACCATACAGAGTGACAGACTGTACATCTGCTTATTACACGGCAAAAAATAATGAAATAATTAATACATGAATAAATAAATAATGTAAATGAACATGGAATATTGCATACATATATGTACATATACATATGTATGACATGAGAAGAGAGCATGGAGTGATATGAGAGACATGCAAATTGGTTGCCAGATACAACAGTCAGTTATAGTTTTGTGGTTATTATGCAAAAATACTTGACCTTAGAATGGTGTGATGGACCAATCAGAATCAAGTATTCCGGAGAGCTTTATAAAAAAAAAATTCATTGCTAACATTCTTTCTCATTATTTTATGACTATTATCGCAATTAGCACAGTAACTATTATGATAATCATCACCAAATATTATGATAATCATCACCAAATAACAAGACAGACCTGGTTTCATTAAATGCAGTACCAGAACTTTATGTAAACTGAAGGGAACCTGCACCTGCAGTTAATGCAGTCTCTTTTGATTCCCGCTGAAGCTCAGCTAAGAGAAGCATTCTAGATTAATGGGGACTCTTTCTGGGGTACTTACCTGAGTGGCCTGCCTTTGAAGTCGTCAGCTGGTGCAAATGTGGGGCTCTCTTTTAGCATGTGACAGATTGACTATATTTTCAGCTGCGATGAACTGTTATGGTGAGAGACATTGCATTTTGATGTATAATCCAGGGCTCCAAACTGTGACAAATGATATGAAAAATGTGTGACAATAATATGAAGTCTAGTTAGTTGAGGTAACTTTGTGTGTGTTCATATAAACGGTTTTGTCAGATGTCATCTTGTTAGAGTGCACAACAGTGTTTCTTGCAGACTGTATGTATTGTATTCAGTGTGGGCCGTGATGTCCAATTCATGGGCAAATGACTCTTATGAACGGTTCATTTAAATGAGTCAGTAAAAAAGATTTACGAAACCCACTCGTGAGTTAGTGGTTCACTCAGTCTATGAATCGTTCACAGCTGTTACTTAAGGTCATTGCACACGGAGCCTGAAATTTTTGCATGTTAAGAAATAAATATGACCTCACATTGTGTCAATCACGTTTACATACTGCCTCCGAAACTTTCGTACGTCCGAATAAAAAAAATTCAGATCGGGTTCGATTTTCAGCATTTTTCGCATCCGTAGCAAGCATTTTGAGAGGTGTTTTGACAATTCAGAGCCACTGTACAGGCGAACGGCAAAAGAAGTTGATCCACCTCGTCTCGCAGCACAAAGCACTGTAAAGGTCCTTGTACACTGAGTTCACAGAAATTGGTTGTCTTCTTTTTAATATGTGGCTCCAGTATCGCTAGCAAACAGGGACGCGGGAAGTAGGGGTGCTGAGGGGGCTGAGGCACCCCCTGTTTTCACATGGTTGCAAATGCAACGCCAAGTTTGTTCATTTAAATTTATTCAATTTATTCATTTAATAATTTATTTGTAATGATCTCTGAAATGTAAATTGTAAGAGTACTATAATAAACCTATGATT
>NW_015637156.1:996921-1000419 GCF_001515625.1 Sinocyclocheilus rhinocerous
CCGTTTCATTTCACCCAACACGGACACACACAGCACGCCCAACCGAAAACATCTTCCCGCGCCCCTGCTAGCAAAACATCAAACTGAGCCACTGACATCCTGAAGTAAACTTTGAATTGCCCATGTAATCCCGCTGCTCCTTAATAAAGAGGAACTCTTCCTCTCTATATCTCAGGATTGGATGGACCCAATCCAATCCTGAGATATATATATTCCTCTTTCTTTTTCTTTTTTTTAAGAAGAGAGAGGAAAACGTCTCGGTTACGTATGTAACCCTCGTTCCCTGAAGGAGGGAACATCCTCACTTCTTGAAGACTCATTGACTGCTTGAATTTTTTCGCAATGGATTAATTCATACGCATTGTACTCAGTGTGCAAGGGTTCTGTGCATGACAAGTTTTTAGGATGATGAATACAAAAAAAACGCATATGAAAACTTTGGGTGCAAGGACCTTTAGTTTACAACCGACTCGCTCAGTCGGCCATGAGTCATTTTTGATTATGTCTGATTAAAAATGAAGCTATGCGTAATGTATAGACTACTTTAGGTTTATGATGGGTTAGTCATATGACACAGTGTAATTAAAGATATACAGTGGTTTTGTTTTATTGGCATAAATTGATTTAAATGGTTCTTTTTTTTTTTTTCAAAATTTGCAGGGTTAAATTGTAAGTAAAACCTTGTTTGGGCAACATGTTGGATATCTAGAACATACATTTCTTTCTTTCTTTCTTTCATTTGTTCATTCATTTCATGCAGAAATACTATTACAAAACACACTCTGTATGTTATATTTATTTATTTATAATATTTATTTAGCTCAAATAAAATCAGGATCACTATGACAGCATCAAATTGGAATACATTTGTACATAATACATCTCGAAAATATATATATATTTTTTAAAGAAATGTAAATGACAGTAAATAAAATATCTTTCAAAAATATATATTTTTATTTCAAATAAATGTTTTTATTCAATCAATCAATCAAGTAATAAATTAATATATTCTTCAACAAATCATGTATCATTCATGTACGAATCGTATATCAAGATAATCATATAATTGTTTCCAAAAAATAATAAGCAGCACAACTCTTCTCAACATTGATAGTAATAAGAAATATTAAGCAGCAAATCAGCATATTAGAATGATTTCTGAAGGATTGTGTGTCACTGAAGACTGGAGTAATGACTGATGGTAATTCAGCTTTGCCATCACAGCATTTAATTACATTTTAAAATATATTAAAATAGATATGTTATTTTCTATTATAATAATATTTCACAGTATTAATGTTTTTGTATTTTCGATCAAATAAATGCTGCCTTGGTGAGCATAAGAGACTAAGCATAAGATTGTCAACTAACAAAGTCAGTCGGCTCCTAAATGTTTCATTTCAGAAGTCAGTAGCTCTATTGTCATTTTTAAAGGTGTAAAAAGAGAGAATGCACATCTCTCCATTCAACACAGAAGTATAAAAAGCCAGGAATATCAGAAGCAGAGATACCCACCAACTGTTAGAAGTGGGATCAAAGAGATGGAGAAAAAGTGTATGAAAAAACGTGGAGGTATGAAGGGGAGGGGAATCCTCATCCTCTTGTCCCCGTGGCCTGTCTGTGGCCTGTGGATGACCTCTCATTAAACCCTCTCTTGCGTCCACTTACTATCTCTCTCTACACGTTGCCATGGAGAACAGTATCTAACTCTTACCACACTTACCTCTCTCTTTCTGTCTCTCTCTCATATTCACTCTCTTTTTTGCATTATAGAGGGGGGCCATGAAAGCAACCTCGCCCTGGGCTCCCCATCTCCTATTGGTAAAAAAAAAAAAAAAACCACACTATCTCCACTCGTCGCAAATCCAGGTGTGGAAAAGTTGTTGCATCTTTCCCAAAAAGACTCGTGGCTGTATTAGATCAAAAAGCAAAGGGTCTGAATATTTAGGACCATGTGATATTTCAGTTTTTTTTTTTTAATAAATCTGCAAAAATGTCAACAATTCTGTGTTTTTCTGTCAATATGGGGTGCTGTGTGTACATTAATGAGGAAAAAAAAATAACTTAAATGATTTTAGCAAATGGCTGCAATATAACAAAGAGTGAAAAATTTAAGGGGGTCTGAATACTTTCCGTACCCACTGTAGTGACCAGACGCTGTCAGTGTCCATAAAAGTGGTCCATACGACTCATATATTTTTCTGAAGCCAAATTGTTGTAATTCTCTAAAAATGTTTCCATCTGCTTTAGCTCTCAAATCTCATTTGCACTTACACACTATTCAGACTCGATGTGTGGAGACACGTCGCACCAGGTTTAATGACACTGATGCAAAATGTCTGAATAACGTTTAAAAGTTTGCAGTCAGTAGGAATGTTTTTGAAGTGATAAATACTTATATTTAGCAAGGATGTGTTAAATGAATCAAAAGTGACAGTAAAGACAGTTACAAAAAATCTATTTGAACTAAATGTTTTTATATTCATCATAGAATATTAAGCAAAAATATTAAGCAGCACAACTGTTTTTTAACATTGCTAATTATAAGAATATTTTCTTGAGCATTAAATCAGCATATTAATATAATTTCTGAAGGATCATGTGACACTGAAGACTGGAGTAATGATGCTGAAAATTCAGCTTTGCCACCACAGGAATAAATTATGTTTAAAATGTATTAAAATAGAAAACAGTTGTTTGAAATTGTAGTAATATTACAGTTTTTATTGTATTGTTGATCAAATAAATGCAGCCTTGGTCCGCATATGAGACTTCTTTTAAAAACATTGAAATATCTTATACAGACCTCAAAGCTTTTGAGCGTTCTTTTCTTTTTACTTACAGTGGTGGACAAAATTATTAGAATATATTTTGAAAGTGAAAGTGACGTGACATGTGGCCAAGTATGGTGACCCATACTAGGAATTAGTGCTCTGCATTTATCCCATCCTAAGTGCACACAAACAGCAGTGAACACACACACACCGTGAACACACACACCCGGGGCAGTCTGTCTGTCTCTCTATCACATTCACTCTCTTTTTTTGCACTATAGAAGGGGATCATAAAAGCTACCTCGCCCTGGGCTCCCCATCTCCTATTGGTAAAAAAAAAAAAAAATCGACCTGATCTCACACTGTCGTGTGGTGCGCAGCCTTTGATCGCCCTGCTGTGTCTCTCTCGTTTATGCTCCGTGTGGACAAATGATTAGATACAGATGCTCAGCTGAACTACATGGGGGAGCATGAACGGTAAATGTGTTTGTTTTAGGGCCGTGTTTAGCATATTGTGTGCGGGGAGACGAGATGATAGAAAGAGGGAGGATCTGAAACATCATTACAGGACTAGATGAAGCCAGTGCATTTGGTTATTTGTCATTTAGCAGATGCTTGTTGTCCAAAGTGATTTACAGTACACTCCTCCTGTAGCCCTTTACCACCAAAAGAGTGTAGGGCCTTTTGAAATCCATTTGATTTCTTCTTAAATTCTGGTTTA
>NW_015637156.1:1001106-1012685 GCF_001515625.1 Sinocyclocheilus rhinocerous
TTTCTGGATTCCATTTTAACAGTTAAATTTAATTTAAGTTCAATTATTATTAAGACTTTAACAAAAATTACATTTGTGCTGGTTCTTGTACCAACCTTTGTTTATGAGATTTTTAACAAGATTACAAGCATGTTTTAGCATCTAAAGTTATTTGATTCAGTGTCTTTATGCCATTACAGGCAGCTTTTGTCGTGATGATCAGACGTTATAATGAATAAAATTCATAGCAATCAGTTAACACATAATATTTGCAAATTAAAATTTTTTTTGGCATACAGGGAAAACAAAATGGCCTGTGGGTTGGTTTTGATTAGTGTTTAGCTGAGATTGTTTGAAAATGTGTGTTGGAGAGTAACTAAATTAAATTAAAAGTTGCGACTCTACTAACTTGACTGTTTTTTTTTCAGTAGTGTGACAGTAGTTTGGCTGTTTCCACTAAAGCTCTTCTATAAACAAGCTACATTTTCCAATAAGAAATGGTGTCGCATGACGAAATGCAGCATGGCTGTTTTTTTCACATTGCATTGCAGGTGCAACTTTAAAGTCACGTCAACTAAGGCAACAATCAATAGTAAAAGTCTTCTCTCACACACACAAAATACTGGGAAATATTTTAGTGAAGCAGTTAATTCTAGTGTAAAATGAACCAGTTCAAAAACGTTTCACTGATTCACTTGTCTCTGCATGGCATTTTTAAGGAATAGTTCACATAATAATGAAAATGTTGTCATCATTTACTCACCATCATGCCATTCCAAACCTGTATGAGTTTCTTTCTTATGTTGAACATAAAAGAAGATATTTATTTAAGAATGCTGGTAATCAAACAGTTGATGGTTCCCATTGACTTCCATAGTATTTCTTTCCCTAATATGGAAGTCATGTTCAGTTCTTCAAAATTCTTCAAAATATCTTCTTTTGTGTTCAACATAAAAAGAAACTTATACAGGTTTGGAATGAGGAAAAAGCTGCTTTGAACGCAATGGATGGTCACACCAAATATTGATTTAATTTAGTTAATAGAAGTTAGCTGAAAAAAAAAAAATCTATTTATGACATTATCTTTGACAGCATCCTCATTTTACAGCATTTTTACACAAGTGCCTAAAACTTTTAACAGTACTGTAGTTTCGCAGGTAGGTTTGTTGAAGCATCTTGGAGACGTTGCCACGGTTCTACAGGTTAAAAGCATCAGAAAGTGTAAAGATATTCAATGAAATTGTGTAAACCTCAGTGAACGTGAAGACAATGTGATCATAGGCTTCTAAAATATTTAATAATGGCTCGGCCGTGGTCGGATTGTTATTTGTGCATGAGCCGAGGCATGTTTAGATGCAGCGCAGCCCCTACAGCCGAATGAAGCCCTGCGCCCGCAGACATGCCTGACTCTCCCATCAGGCCTGGCTGCCTGCGTCTGACAACACTCCAGCCTGTTAAGGTCAAGACCAACAGAGTGTCAGCGAGGATGATGATGATGTATTTTTTGACTCCCTTGTTTTTTTTCCTCCTGTCTACTCGACTTTATACTTTCTCCTTGTGCCAGTGTCAGTGGTCCATCTGCCCGCTGCCGACTCAAACCCAGGCACGGGCGCGCTGATCCGTCTGAACCCTGTACCCAGCAACCCCACACCTCTCCTCCACCGCCCGCCTGCCATCAAAATGAACCAGTTCAAAAACGTTTCACTGATTCACTTGTCTCTGCATGGCATTTTTAAGGAATAGTTCACATAATAATGAAAATGTTGTCATCATTTACTCACCATCATGCCATTCCAAACCTGTATGAGTTTCTTTCTTATGTTGAACATAAAAGAAGATATTTATTTAAGAATGCTGGTAATCAAACAGTTGATGGTTCCCATTGACTTCCATAGTATTTCTTTCCCTAATATGGAAGTCATGTTCAGTTCTTCAAAATTCTTCAAAATATCTTCTTTTGTGTTCAACATAAAAAGAAACTTATACAGGTTTGGAATGACATGAGGGTAAGTAAATGATGACAGAATTTCCATTATTATGTGAACCATTCATTTAAGTCTGTATGCTTTTCTTTGTTCTATGGAACACAAAAGAGGATAATTTGAAAAACCTTCAAAATCAAACAACATTGGAGTCTTTTCTCAAAATATCTTTTTTTTTATGTTTCATAAAAGTCATACAGTTTTTGAATGACATGGGGTGAGTAAATGATGACAAGATTTTTATGAGTGATTTATCCCTCATTGTTTTTGTGCCAGGTATTTACTGCTTTGATTACAGAAAAGGTTACACTACCATTCAAAAGTTTGGAGTCTGTCAGATTTTTATGCTCATAAGGGCTGCATGCATTTGATGCAAATACAATAATATTGTACTGTACATTGTGAAATTATTACAAATAAAATGTAGAGATATTACATTTATTCCTGTGATTGCAAAGCTGAATTTTAGCAAACATTACTGTAGGCTTCACTGTCACATGATCCTTCAGAAATCATTCTAATATGCTCAAGAAACATTTGTTATTATTATCAAAGCTGAAAACAGGTGTGTTGTTTGTAGTTGATACTTTTTCAGGCCTTTTATTGAATATAAACTTCATAAGAACAGCATTTATTTGAAATAAAAAAATTATGCATCTTTGCTAAAAAAAAATACCCCCCCCCCAACTTTTTAACAGTACTTATTCAAAAATAGTTTGACTGTATTATAATCACTTCAGCTTGGAGATACTGGTTCTTAGCTTCTCCAACACCGTCTAACCTCTGGAAAATAAATTTCCTCCAAAGTATAGCCAAGTAAAGTTACACAGACACAGAGTGACACTCATAAGACTAAAGAAAGGTCTGATAAAAGGTTTTACTACAAAGAGTGCAGGTAAAAAGCTAAAATATATGGTCAGTAGTTCACTCTAAAGCAGAAATTAATTACGTAACCTATTGCAGAGTGCTTCAAAAGTTCACTGTGCATGAAAAAATTACTGTGAGCTACCTCCACCTTTATGGGATCGTAAAATTATACTGTTGTACTTACATTTTTTAATAAAGTGACAGAACATGTATTAAGACTGGCATATGTTGATAATCTAAGGAACAGGCATCAAGTCTTAAAAAGCAGTCAGAGGCTGGTCCAGTGTCGCTTCTCAAAGGTCAATAATATTTTTATAATACACCTTTAATGGTTTCTCTCTTCTTCAGGGACTTCCTGAAGATGCAGAGTAGGGCACAGAAATAAAAAGCAGAATCGTTAAACTTACATCCAAATGAAGAAAGTGTAAAATATGACCCAGATATAATGGCTCAGAGTAATGTGTGATATACAACATGGTGTGTGTGTGTGTGTGTGTGTGTGTGTGTATGAGTGAAATTAAGATGACCAGCAAAGGAATGGAAGGTCTTTATTGTGGCCTGATCAGAAGAGTTTCGGTGTAGATCAGAGCTCGACCCGTCTCCTGTGGGATTTCAGCGTCCTGGTGTCATCTGAGGAACGAGTACACACTACACTTGTTGTTGGGTGACTCAATAAGATGCAAGATTGGGAAATCCTGTGCCGTATGAGATCACAGCATCAGAGGCTGTTTACATGTTGTTTATTCCATGTCTATATTGTACAGTGTTCAAACTGATTGAGCATTTACTCTTTGGCAAGGCGAAAAATAGGTTTCGCTACTGTAAATTGGTGTAGTTGGTAACTTAAAAGGACAGTTCATTCGAAATTGAAAATTGTGATAATTTACTCACACACGTCATTCTGAACAGCTAGCTTTCTTCCATGGAAAACCAAATTCAGCATTCATACAACAAAAGCATATACAGTGGGTACGGAAAGTATTCAGACCCCCTTAAATTTTTCACTCTTTGTTATATTGCAGCCATTTGCTAAAATCATTTAAGTTAATTTTTTTTCCTCATTAATGTACACACAGCACCCCATATTGACAGAAAAACACAGAATTGTTGACATCTTTGCAGATTTATTAAAAAAGAAAAACTGAAAAATGCTCAGTATTTAGTAGAAGCACCCATTTGATCTAATACAGCCATGAGTCTTTTTGATGCAACAAGTTTTTCACACCTGGAATTGGGGATCCTCTGCCATTCCTCCTTGCAGATCCTCTCCAGTTCTATCAGGTTGGATGGTAAACGTTGGTGGACAGCCATTTTTAGGTCTCTCCAGAGATGCTCAATTGGGTTTAAGTCAGGGCTCTGGCCGGGCCATTCAAGAACAGTCACAGAGTTGTTGAGAAGCCACTCCTTCGTTATTTTAGCTGTGTGCTTAGGGTCATTGTCTTGTTGGAAGGTAAACCTTAGTTCCAGTCTGAGGTCCTGAGCACTCTGGAGAAGGTTTTCGCCCAGGATATCCCTGTACTTGGCCGCATTCATCTTTCCCTCGATTGCAACCAGTCGTCCTGTCCCTGCAGCTGAAAAACACCCCCACAGCATGATGCTGTAATTTATATTATATATAAATATATTTAATATACAAATATAAATTTTTTCTTAAATGTATACATGCACGTGTGTGTATTTATATATACATTAAATATACACCGTACACACACATAAATTATGCAAACAAAAACTTTTATTTTGGATGCGATTAAGTGTGATTAATTGTTTGACAGCACTAATAGTTATACAAAAAAGGAATTATTACCCAGTATTCATGTGCAGGGTTAGCTTAGCGACATGCTAATTTAATTGACATTTAATTACTAATTGATTTGTATTTAAGGTATGCACTTTACTCATTCCTTTGGGATCGAACCCATGACCTCGGTGTTGCTAGTCCCACGCTCAACTATTTGCGCTAATGCTAATGAAAAACTCCACTAAAAACGCTTAGGGTGCATGCTATTTGCGTAGCACTTCCTATGTGGAGCGTTCACAATTAGTAAGTTAGGATGCTGTCTACGTAGGCAGTATGCAGCACGACAGCTCACTAGCTCTGGAAACATGTGCGCCTTATGTGTTTGTCTATTTGTGGCTATGTATGTGAGCGCTACATATAACATATCAGTGTGTCTACACATAATTAGACCTCACCAACCGAACCAGCAGTCAAACTGCCAGTCGCTCGGATTGAATGAGCGAGACACTGGGCTGAGCAGTAGAGTTCCATAAACACCTCTGGGTTTGAGTCTAAGTGTTTGAGACTGCTGCCTTAGGGTGACATGAGCGTGTGTGATTCTGAGTGGGAGCCCGGAGCTAAAGGCTGAGGGCGGCATGAAAGATACGCTGGCGTCTCCCTTCCACCACAGGCTGCACACTTTCCCAGTTCTCCCCACAGAGCAGCCTCACTCTTTCCCTGCAAAGCTGTCAGTGCCACTTCAGCGATGCCGCTTGTCTTTGTTCCAGTCAGACGAGGATGATACAGATGAGAAGATAGATAAGATAGACTGCAGGCTGGAGAGGAAGTGTCGGCCGCTGTTTGGGAGTCTGTGGCTTGAAACGCCTCGCGCGTGCTTTCTGGTGGCGCGGAGGAAGTGGTAAATTGAATCTGTGCTCCGTGTAGTGTGAACTACTCGACGTATCTTAATGTCTTAACTCGACGCCCCCTTGCCAACTCGACACATCAAAGTCGTCCTCACCTTTTGCATTATATAACTGTTTTAGGGCGCTGTACGAGGAAGAGCCCTATATATACACACAATCAGATGTGATGTAGTGGAGAGATAGTTAGGTGCAATAATAACAACAACAATAATAGATATAATAATAGACCAAAGAGAAGGCTGCATAAATTGGATGTGACACATTACATACTGGTCACTTAAACAGAATAACAAGCAAAACCATGCAGGAAAAAAAATACTGCACGTATAAAGGAAAATAGCTCTTTTTATAGCATTTAATAAAATACTGCATGTTTTTATATATATATACACAAACACACACATACACACACACACACACACACACACACACACACATACATATATGGGTGTGGGTGTTTATAAATAATAGATAAATAGATAGATAGATAGATAGATAGATGTGTGTGTGTGCAGATATGTTTCATATAAATAAAAATAATATATATGCACACTATAAACAATAATTATGTAATTTTGTTTTACAGTTGTACAAAACTGAAGATATATACACACAACATTGCATTGTTTATTATTTAGTTGATTTATTTTATATTTTAATTATATTTATTTATTTATTTATTTATATACATGCATTTTCAGTTATTATATCTATATATATAAATGTATCCCTAAACACACATACGAAAAATCAATAAATTGTTAAAAGTATTTTCTTTTTATCACACCAAGTGTACAGAGTGAACCAGGACCACTGTTTCTCTCTTGGAAAAGGACAAGAACAGCTTTTTATTTAGTCTCACCTGAGCTTCTTGGGTTAAACAAGGTGTTTACTTTAATTCCAAGAACCAGTTTCAATGGCAAACATGCTCTAAACACGTACCGCTACATGATAGTTTCTGTATTTTAGTGAACAGAAAATCTTTTGTCTTGTGAGGAGGCATTCATTTATCTTAGCAGTGGGCCTTGACTGCGGTAATTGTTGTGTGAGGGCAGGCGGTGTGCCGAGTCAATCGCTCTCTCTCTCTTTCTCACTCTCTCTCTTTCTCTTTGAGGCACATAGATTCACTTTTTCCGACACGCGTGTGCATGCAAGAATGAGTCAAAATGACTTATCCAGCGGGGGATGTATTAACACTTCATATCCATAAACTCAAACCTGCAGCATGTCATGTCGAGCACATCAGTCAGAATAGAACACCAACACAATATAAATATTCCAATTTCCGGACAAAAATGGCTTTGAAAGACCTAAAGAGAGTATTAATAGTGGAGACCTTTCATATTAAAGTACCCTGCAGCCTCTGTTCGTGTGTGTGTGTGTGTGTGTGTGTGTGTGTGTTTGCAATCTCTTCCTAGAACAGCATCCAAAACCTTTGAATTGTAGTGCTGAATAGAAAGTATGTATGTTTGCTGCTTTTTCTTTTTATGTAGTACATATGGCAATTTTTGAGTTTCAGTATATAGCCAAGTACAGCCTACGCTACAAAAATTCACCATGGTAACCAAAGCTTCCACAAAAATCCCATAGTTACCAGTACTACAGTTCTTTATACATTAAAGCTGTCAATATTAAGTCAATATTAGAAACTACTATCGTTAAAAATATTACAGAAAGGCTTCTTACACTATTTCAATGGAAGTCCATATGAATGTAATATGAATTTACAGTATTAGCAACTGTAGAGAGTGCAGTATGTTAAAAGAAACATAAAATTCCAAACTATTATACTTCAGAAATGTGGCATATTTAAGAGAAAAAATATGATGTTGGATTGTGAAAATTCATTATTTGACAGAAAAAAAAATGAAAGTTAAAATTTTTTAATATATTTTAAAAATGAATAATTCTTTTATATTTTTATGAAATATTCTGAAGATTTTTTTCTTTAGAATAATGCACATTAATAAATCGTTCAAAAACACCCAAGTGTATTATCAAAAGCAAATAAGTTCAGTTGAGATTTTATGTTGACTTTTGTAACTATAAGTTGTAAGTGACAGAACATGATGATATAATGAACAAATAATTTTTCCCATTTTTATAAAATCATTAATTACTGTATTAAGAATGAACTTTCCGCCTAAAGACTTTCCATATTTCAATGTTGTCACACAACCAATAACATCTTCCCTAACATTACCCATAATCAAAACCCTCATGCGGTCATGATTCTTCATAATCAACCAAAATAATCTGACATCCCTTTTCTCTTTCCCCAAGTTTCCCTCAGAATCTCCCCGTGAGCTCGGAGGAAGCATCTCGGGAGTGTTTTCCACTGCTTGTGCTATTGAGGCTAAACAATTTCACTGCACTAATTGGCCAATGTCAGGCGTGACACTAGGATAAACAAACGCTGCTCAGGAAAACTGAGACAAATGTTGGCTAATTAAACTGATGGGAGAGAGAAAAAAGCTGACAAAAAATTAGAAAAGAGGAAGAAAAAAATCCCACCATGTGAGGCAGGCTTCCTATTTCCAAATGTCTCTGCTCCTCTAATTAGTCTTTATTTGGCAAACGGAAGAATGAAATAAATATATGCCGAGGTAAATAAATAAAAGCGTTTGAGCGGCAAAAGTCAAAGCGATTTTGCGGCGTTTTGCGCCGAGACCTTTGAAAGAGGTCAAAACGGACGTTTTAGCGAAGGCCTCGGATCCGCCGTGTGATCACGTCTCTTCGTCACTTAATCACTTCTGTCAATTTGTTACTCTCTGTCTGCTTTGCGAAATAAACAGTCATGGCTTGACGACGGACCTCGACTTTGTTTGCGTTGGACTTTGAGAGATGCGCTGGCACACACAAATGCATTTCTGTTACCTTCCCTCCATTTCTAAATCATTTCTCCGTCTCTTCTTCCATAATCTTTCATGCTGTCTCAATTCCTGGTTTTACCACCCCCGCTCCACCACCACCTCCTACTCTGGAGCGCGTGTCACTGGATGTTTATAGGCTGTTGTTTTCGACGCTGATGACCATTGTCACACAGTGTTCCTATTACCCATCTGCCCTGATGGATGGCCCCTCTCTGCGCTCATGCTGATAGGAGTGTCCTTGATCAACAGAGGCAGAGAGCGGGAGAAGGGGATGGAGGAGGGGGGCCGGCTGAGGTGGGGTTGGCACTACCTGTCCATCCATGGTCTCGGCAGACCGCAAACCTCAGCCGTGACACGTGTAGATCAGCCCACTTACAGACACGCGGTGACACGGCGCTTGTAAATTGGGCCGCTGCCAACTGAGGTGGGTGTGGACGCCGAGTCCCTTTCACTGGTTAATTGGCAACCAGCAGTCTGCTGAGGACAGCGCCGTCTTCGCCGTACAGCTGTGTTGAAGGAGTCCGCGGGACAATGGAGATGTAACGGGCCAAAGCTTTAATTAAAGACGTAAGTTGGGTGTCTCTGCTGCACTTCTGTATTTTGCGAACATCTGCAGAAGTTGCGTTTGTTTAAATACAGATGTAACACTGCCAATCCAAGTTATAGTTGGGTTGAGTACAAATACAGATTTCAACTGAACGATATTGATTCTTAAAATCCAAAGAATGACTTTTACCTTCATGCCAGGGTTTAACAGACAATGTAGTCTGATTCAGGAACAAATGACTCTTATGAACCAGTTCTTTTGATTCTTACTGAATCATTATCATTATCCGCATAGTGTGAGCAGTGTAGTCGGATTCAGGAACAACATTTTAATGAATCATTTAAAGAGTCTCATGAAATATGTGTCATTTATGATTTGAATATTAATAATAGGAAATTCTATATAGGCTATAATAACATTAAGCTAAAGGGGACATTATAATTGAATCTTGTGAGACAGTTATTTTAATGAATCATTGAAAAATAGTCCTTAAATATATATAATTTTAGTAAAATTTAAAAGGATACATTATAGTATAAAAAAATAACAATTATTAATATAACAATCAACCACAACCAAATATAACAAGCAACCAAAAACGTATATATTATATATATTAATGTTTTTGTATTGTACCAAGTTAAAAGGTTCCCTGAGTTCGTTTCGTATGTAAGTAAAGCAGATATAATAATTAAAATGCGTATATGTCAAAATAGTTTGGATTTGAATTAAAAGCTGTTTCAGAACTAGATCGAATCAGGAAACCCTTATTAATACCCATCCCTACTATCTGCGCTATTTTTACTTGTTTTCTATGGAAACATGTATTACACAAAAATCCTTTACCATATCGACATGTTTTTTCAGCATTTTATGTCGTGTTCTTAAGACGTGTCCCAAGTTAAAATGAGTTCAACTTAAACACATCTCTAGGTACGTATTTGAAGCTAAACGTGAAAAGGGTTAAAAACGTACAGTTAGGATGAGGTCACTTTAAAAAATGGATTGTGCGCCATATGTGGAGTCGTTTCGAGTGTGTTTGGCTGTTTTATCTCTGATAAGAGTCATATTAATGATATTCTGTGTGGGAACAATGATAGCAGCGATTTGCCTCAGCATTGTCATTTACTGATTGATTATCCCGTGATTTATGTTTTAATATAAAACACCAGAGCACATAATACAATATACACAGTTAAAATAACTTAACGAGCTGGAGGGAGAGCAAAAACAATGAAATTTAAAATGGATAGAACAGCTTATCAGTTATGACCCCTCTACATATACGCTCTACGTGTGTGCGTACGTGTACGTGAGAGAAAGCAGAAGATTGAGAGCGAGTGAGTCTGTTTCCTCTGTAGACAGTAGGCTGATGATGAATTTTTAAACAGATCACACTGATAATTGTATTTCATATCTGTCAGTGACGAGGAGACTGGCCACTGAGATGCTATTTATGTCAGCGCACCTCGCTCGGCACAGCCCTCAATAAAACTCAAATCACGATGGAGATTGTTAAGTCTTCCTCAAGAATTATTAAATCGAAGGAAAATTTATGGATGACACTTTATAACAATTAATCAAGAGATGTTGATTAATAAAGTTATCCTCCTCCTCCTCCGTTACAGTCGATGTCGGGGCAGCTGAGCCGTCGTTGTCGTCACAGATATGGTTGTGTCATTCTCTCTGATTAATGCAGCCCAGAGAGACTCCTCCTTCTTTGCCCACCACACCCCAGCCCGGCGGCCCGACACACTCCAAACATTTTCTACCTGTTAACCTTGAGAAAATATCCCAATGAGTGGGGCGACAGAGAGCAAAGGAGATCATGTGGGACTGACTGAAAAAAATCAAAATGGAGATTTTGGAGAATGTCACCCAGCCAACCTTGTCACTGTGATTAGGCTACTGTGATTAATTAGTTTAGTAAGATTGAGCAATTGGGTCAGAATTGTGTGTATTTGTGCAGGAACGTCATGTAGCTTTTTTCTCCCCTTTTTAACTACTTACTTGGGGGAAGACTGCAAAATAAATGTGAGTAAATTTATATAAACAAATATAGTGGATTATCAAAGCAAATTCAGAATATTTACTATATAAAAATTATCAATTTAATTCGTATAAAAATTCAAAATTTCATGAGTTTCATGAGCCAGTTTTCATAAAAGAACTCCAATATAATTACACAGATATAGAGATATAGATATAGATGACTCTAATGAGCTGGTTATTGTTCAAAAAGACTCAATAAATATAATTGTATTATTTTAATTAACATTAGAATAGTGTATAGTATAAAAAATGATATATAAAAATTATATACATAATACATAAACATAAATTATAATTGAATCGTCTAGGCCATTGTTAATTTTTGAAAATTGTGATGATAAATGGTAATTATGATAATTATTAATTAGGTATTTATTTACTAGAATTTATTAGAATTTACACAAAATTACATACAGTATATTATGTATATTGATTGAAAATTATATTTAGTATATTATTTGTATTATATATTGTTATGTACATACAATTCAGTTATTGTATTAATTTTGTAAAACAGTAAAAGCAGTAATATTAAACATTAATACAGTAGAAATACATATTTAACATATATTCATTATTAAAAAGGTAATCATTAGTTATATATTGTTTACACACACACACACATATATTTGT
>NW_015637156.1:1013867-1055969 GCF_001515625.1 Sinocyclocheilus rhinocerous
TATATATATATATATATATATATGTGTGTGTGTGTGTGTGTGTATATATATATATATATCATACATACATACATGTTACTTTAAAGGCAAGTTCAAAATTAAATAATAAATAAAAAAATTAGAAAAATAAAAATATATAATATTTAACTTGCCTTTACAGTATAATGCTTACAAATCTGAAGTGCCCTGAAATGGACATGACACTTTATATGTGTGTGTATTTGTATTAAAGAAGGAATGAATGAAGGAGAATTTCAGTTGACAAAACCTCAGAGAAAGAGAAAAACGTAGGAAAATCTCCAGCACCTGGCCAGTATTTGAGGAACAAAAAAAAGCTCTCATTGAGAAAGATGTGCTGCGTGTGAATGTTTGCAGGGTAGTTCGGGGTGGAGCAGGGCTGGATATGTCTGATTTGCTGATATAGCCTTGAGGCTGGCGTCATCAGTCGCTGCTGCTACAGAGGCCAGCCAGAGCCAGCCGAGGCTTTTGGGAAGACAGGGACGGCGTTCAGGCTCCTGCCGGGGTGTGGAGGGACAACGTAGGGCCGGAAAACCCGGCCTGGTTCAGCCCTCGGATCAAAGGCAGTGAGCCGTTCTCTATAGAGCCGTTTGTTTGAATCAACCTATTTCTGGCTGAGAGAGTGAAGGGACGTTCAGTGTGGACTGAAATGGTGCGTATGGAGCCTCCTCAGTGTTACATAAACCAAAAGCCCTATATAAACACCTCCTGACTACTGAATTGTGTTTTGATAGGCAGCCGTATCTACTAAAATAAACACAAATGGCAGGTTTTGGCTGCGTTTGCTAGGCAAATTTTTTTCTGGTTATATTTATCATATCATTTCACTAAGACTCTAAAGATAGTTTCCCCCATGTCTTTTTAGTAAAAAAAAAACACATCCATTTGAATGGTCTCGAATGTGCCGTGTTATCATAACAGTTTGGGTTCGTACGGGATATTTTAGCTGGTCAATGGAGAAAAGAGGAAAACATTTCTTGTTGTTCTTATTAATGCTTTTAGATCTTTTATAAAAACAAACACATTTCCACTAAGCGTCAGAAGTAGAGCACTCGGAGCAGCTTTAGGGGGCTGTTTTTCTCTTTGTTGCATCAGTAGCGAGGAGAGATCTCTCTCTAACCGAAACCCTCAGGCTATGAGTTTGACTGAAGCGGGAAAAAAAAACATCCTATTTTGTTTCTCTTAAAAACCATACATTATCAAAGGCGTCTCATGCATATCTTTGATCTAAAACGGTTACATCTTAATAATTACGGTTCGGCTGTGTGAAAGAACCAAATGGTTCTTTTTTCATTCTGGTATCGTTCGAAATTGTTCACCGTCTTCGTGAAAATAAGACCTGGGAGCGAGCAAATAAATAAATAAAAACCGACAGAACTGCGCTGCTATATTATTTAATGACAAGATGTGGAAAGAGGGGAAATATCCCTTTTCAAAACTGAATATAATTCACGGTGTGAAGCTTTTGTGTCTCATCCCCATCTTTGCGCCGTTTCTTTCACTTTTTATAACAATTCATCCGCTCAATAAAGCGCTGAGAGAGATGTTTCCAGTAATCCTATATGCTTAAATATAACTCCGGGAGTTTATCTGCACCACGTTTTCTGGCCACTCTCTTTCTGAGCTTCTGCGGAAAATGATGTTTTTACAGAACATTTCCCTTTGCAACCAATCAAAGAGGTGCAGTCAGTGGTAATGAAACAGGAAAACATTTCAGCACTCCTCTCTCCTCTTTAATGGCTGAAAAATGCTAATTGGAAGAAGACCGCATGTGTCAAAGAAAACAAAAGAGGTGGTATGGCAGGCAGCGGGACTCATGTTGGAGGATGGTATTTTGAAATGTGAAATGTGTCACTTAACTCCTGCTGAAACGCACGCCGTTTGGAGGGGAGGTTCGAGGAACGGAAGCCCCTCCTGAATGTGGAGGTGCAGCGGAGCAGGGAGAGACATTTATGAGGTAATAACCAGATGCAGTCACACAGAGTATGAAAATCTGCTCCAAAAAACCCGAAAGGTCCAACTACATACTGATCCAGTCGTTCCTAACACATCTCAGTCGTTAATTTTCATGTGCATGACTTGTTGCATATCTAAATAAAACTACATCTATTTAAGACTGTTTTCATTTCAGACGTCTATTGTGCAACTAATCATATCCAGAAAATATGTTTGCATTCTAGAAATTTTCTTTGGTAGTACTGGAGCTTTAAAACACTTAAATGCATTTAGCTGTATAACAATTGGATTTTCTTATATAGTGTCCTATGAATAAACATTTCAAACGATAAAAAAAAATTCCTAAATCAGTTATTTTTTCATTATTTGTCATGAATTGTCAATCAAAACACATTTTTCTCCATTATTTGAAGGGAAGAAAAAGTCTAAAATAGAGGGATTCCACCAAATGTCAGATTCTTAAGTCCAATAAGTTTTGTCATCAGCATTTAGTGAAGTACAAAAGTAATGAGTTAAGTAAAGCTGTGTGATGGGCCTCTTTCCTCCAGAGAAAGGTGACATTTTAATTACCCTGCCTTATCTGATGGATTTCAAGATATTCTTCCCAGTAAAAGCCTTCTCTTTATTATTTTTTGCATTATATGTTCTTAGTTTTCGCCTGTCAGTGACTGTACAAAATTCATTTGACCCAGTCGTTGATTGAAGGTGGAAGTTTTTATATGGTATAAAATAGTTTTTTATCAAGAGCCTCACATCTCTTCAGTGTGAGAAGTGTCTCCTGCTTTTATGACAAAAGAAAAAAATCCCTATGAGGGAATAATTGTGATAAAATAGATTTCTGACTTGAGTAATGTAAAACTTGCTCACTCTCTTTTGAGTGTTTTTTTTTAATACCATCAAGTTTTCATGAATTGATTAAATATATTTCATATAAATGATGCAAAAAATAAAACACCAGAACTTTGTCCACTATCCTTTATTTGCATTATTATATAAATAAAAACAGCAAAAAAATTAATCAGCAAATTATTTCTGTTTTATTGCAAACATTAAATTGAACAATTATTTAAATAGTAAAAAAAATACAAATATATGTACTGTATTAATACAGTAAAAAAAAATCCATAATTAGCAATACAACACAAACAAGAATCAGTAACAACATCAGCTGATCCAGCGATCGAGAACTATAAGTGTAATACTGTATATATTTCATAGAAGTGAATGCAGAGATGTTGTAATTTTGGTTTTAATAAACATAATTGCAGTAGTGGCTTTGATCATGATCACAGACATAAGGTTACACCGCAGAGCCGATGTGGCGTATTATTACTACTATTTGGGTTGCCACGTTTAAGTGCACAGTTATAATTTTAGCAGTACTGACGTTAATACCCAAGCGGTCATTGCTATCAATAGCTGGATGGCTTCATGTGCAATTGTGAACAGTGTACAGCTTTACAAAAAAAAATTTTTTGTAACTATTAAAATGATTCTAAATACAAGTTTTGCTGACCTCTGACCTGTGAACTGCAATATTGTCCTTTTTTGGAGAACGGCAACATCACCTACAAGACAAGAACAACATTTTGAAAGCATAATCAATACATCTGAATCACGTGCAATGTTAGAATACTTTTTCACAAGATTCACAAAGCTATTTCTGTTACCCCATGGGGGAGATATGTTGCTGAAAAATGCTGTATCCTGTAATTGGTATTTATCTTGCCTGCTGATTTTGTGAAATACATAATTATTTTAAAAAGATGACTTGACATACACATATTTGCATAAGAAGGGTTAGTACATTGAATTTTTTAGGAGAATGTTATGATTGCTTGTAAATGTTCTTTTATTTGGCTCCACAGACTATTTACATCAGCACTGAAATGCACAGTCCAGAATTTAAGTATCTGTATTTCCAACACGCGTGAATACTGTATGTTCAAGTTTTTTTTAATATATACAAATATACCTTTTTTGTGAAAAACAAAAACATCATTAACAGCCTATAGAGTTTCTCTATTCAAAAATACAGCAGTGACAGCATGCTATGTTATTGTTTATACAACTTCAGATCTTGCCATACATATCTGTGGACACGTATGACGGCATCCCGCCTCGTGTAGCTTGCGAGCAATTTGGATCATAATTTGCTGATGTGATGTGACATACTACATATATAAAAAAAACTACTTCAAAGACTATCACCTCAAATCTCCCTCGCTTTTTTAGTTCCAGTCTTTTAACATCCGTCTGCGATCCCTTAAGCAGACAGCGTAATATTGAGACATGAAGAATTTCTACAACATATAATGTGCATTATAGCATGTCCTGGCATTTTTATGCAAATAGGGCCATCTTAACATCTACAGTAAATAACCGATCAGACTGAAATGCGTATAAATCTGAGGATATTTTTCATAACATAAGATAGATGAACCAAATTCATTTGCTGTCAGTCATTATAAAGTATCAACACTTAAAAACAGTGATAGAGAATCAGTTTAAAACATTATATAACACCATAAAGGGCATAAAATCTATAATCCCTCAGTCTGATGCTGCTTTCTTCAAATACATTAAGTTGAAAAATTAAAAATATAAATATGTATTTCTTATAAATGCATGTTGTGGGTGAGGATGTACATTGAGGGGCACTTTTTATTATTATTATTATTTTTTTTTTTTAAATCACTGATGCTTAAATGCTCTCTTTTTTCAATCACCTCCAGTCATTCATTTAATAATAAACTACAGAACTTGTGCAGGAAAAGATCAACATGAACATTTCTCCTATTAGATATTTAACCAGGACTGTAAAGCTGAAAATGGCACAGTTCAGGCTCCACACGAACCTTTCAGAGTGCGTTGGCATTGCATCTTGAGCTTTACGCTTGTGCCTGCGTGGCATACCTTCAAGCATGGCCTTTTACAAAAGAATAAGATGTACTACACCGAATAAGATGATAGGTGCACACAAACATTTATACATTATATATGGATAACCATTCCCAAAACACACATAAAACACACACACAAACATACGCCAACCTGTCAACAATAACTAATGCTCAAAATGTGCGTTGCCACTGATTTGTGCTGGCACATATTAATAAAATGCAAAGTGCATAAATAAAGGTTTGTTTTACATATTTTTCTTTAGGTCGTAGAAAAAGATGTGAGCATTACAATTCTCTAACACATCAATAAAAATACTGTAAATATTTCTATATCTATTAATCTAAAATTATTTCAACAGGCTTGTAGCAGTTCATCAGCATACAATGAGGACAGCTGTGGATAATTCACCATGCCAAGACACACTCACGTCTGGGTTTGGAGAACGATAAGAAACCATGGATTTTTTTTTTTTTATTGCATTGTTTTTTGTTTACACTTTACATTACAGTGTTAATGTTATAGTCAAATTACTGTTACAAATGAACAATATGTATATTTAATATGTAAAATTATTTTGGGGATTCATTTGTAAATTAATATTATTAATGTTGTTGCTTGTAAGCACGTACATTAATATACGTTTAGCACAGGCACTGTAATCTAAAGCGTTAAATCCCTTTTAAGTGCACACTAACACCTTGAAGGGAACTTCATCACAATGCTAAATACCAAAAAATGATTTCTGGAAGACAATGCAGCAAGAACTGCTCCAAACAAAAAGTCACTGACTTTAAAGTCTGTTAGGATAGACCTAAGAATGCACAATGATATGAATAACACGACAAAACAACACAAAGCATTCATTTCTGGAAAATGCAAATGAATTTCAGTGGGACAGTTGCACGGTGAGCAACGGTTTAAGAGAAGTGGAAGAACAGAAGTGCTTCTTGTGTTTTTAAATATGATTTTTCACGGCAATAATAATAAGATTCAGATCAATCAATAATCTTAATAAGAATACTAAATAGGCTATATTATTATCAATAGTAGTAGCCTATTATAAAAATTATATTTACTAAAAGTTAAAATGAATTTGATTGTACACAGAAATCTCTTCCTAACGTACGTTTATTGACATGTGACAAGCTAATAATCATTGTGCCGTTGTCTTGCACCGAGACCGAGAGAGATCTTTTGTTAAAACGCAATAATCTCGGAAAACCGTAGCATTTTATCCCAGCGATACTCCTGCCCTACAGCGGGAGAAATCCTGGCTTCTGTGTGTGAGCCAGACGAGTTTCTGATGGGAGATTGGTGACGTAAGAGCCATCAACAGCGACAGGCTGATCGAGGTAGTCGCGAGGATGGATAGATGGACAGATGTTGGGGCGGAACTTGGACACATTTCCACATTATTAGCCCCTACCGACAGGCGTACAGCATAAATGATCAGTTAGATTGCAACCGGCAATAGCTCAAGGATGCGCAGCACCATCAAAGGTAAGGACATGATTTAAACGTCTCGTACTGAAATATCAACGCTTTGGCGGCGGTGGTGATGATGTATAATATCCTAGCCTGGCTTGTTCGTACCTTTGCACTATAGGCTACTAACAAATGTGTGCACTCACCGGGATGCGATATGCAAGGTGAAGCTCTCGCGTCGGTCCACAGGCTGAATGATCCGTTGAAATCACAGCAGAACCCCGGCGCGACGAAGAACCTTAAAATCCGTTAGAAACATCAGGCGACCGGAGCGAGCCAAGGCCACCTCAAAAAATCACTCGGATTTCTCGCGTTCCCCTTCCGAGCGACTTAAAAAAAACCGCACCCACCCACTCGCCAACTTACAGAAAGAGTGGACATTGCGTCAACGCTGGTATAAAGACAAAAACAAAGTTGAGATTTAAGTGTGATTTTGGGAGGTGCCAGCCAGGTTCACCGGTGTCAACAAAGTAGCTACGGAAGAGCAGATATGCGGTGGATTTATTACGGGTCTTAACCTAATGGGATCCGAAATGTCTAACGCCGTGGACTCGTTATTTAATTTGTGGATGTTTTGCAATTGATGAATAAGTAATGTGTAAGCGTTGTAGAGAGGCTTGATACGGTCATACTCAACTTGTTCCAGGAGTCCCTCCCCTTCCCGTGCAAAGTGTTCACTTCCTAGTAAGGTGTAACGAATCAATCTGTAACTTCCAACTGTCTTTTTTTCGGCGATGGAAAAAAGGTCGCAAATAATTTCCTTTTAGCGTTGGAATAGTTCGCAGTGTTGTTGGCCCCGGCAAACGTGCGCGAGACATAAACAAAACTGGCAAAAAGGAAAAAAAGACAGTGAAAGGATTAAAGAAATGTTGTTATATGCATGTAAATATGTTGTTATATGCATGGAAATGAAATGAAATGTTTACAGCGGACTCCCCCTCCTTTATGCGTTTGAATGTTTGCGCGTGACGTGAAACTTATTTTATTTTCACGATGACGCCGAGAACACTGCATAACTACAAGACACCGGTGTCAAAAAAGCAGCCTACTGAAGAGCAGATATGCGGTGGATTTATTACGGTTCCTAACCTAATAGGATCCGAAATGTCTAACACCATGGACTCGTTATTTAATTTGTGGATGTTTTGCAATTGATGAATAAGTAATGTGTAAGCGTTGTAGAGAAGCTTGTTACGGTCATACTCAACTTGTTCCAGGAGTCCCTCCCCTTCCCGTGCAAAGTGTTCACTTCCTAGTAAGGTGTAACGAATCAGTCTGTAACTTCCAACTGTCCTTTTTTTTCGCCAGTGGAAAAAGTAATCAAATAATTTCCTTGTTTTAGCGCATGAAATAGTTCGCAGTGTTGTTCGCCCCGGCAAACGTGCGCGAGACAGATAAACAAAACTGGCAAAAAGGAAAAAAGACAGTGAAAGGATCCAAGAAATGTTTCCGTATGCATGGAAATATGTTGTTATATGCATGGAAATAAAATGAAATGTTTACAGCGGAGACCTCCTCCTTTATGCGTTTGAATGTTTTGCGCGTGACGTGAAACTTATTTTATTTTCGCGATGACGCCGAGAACACTGCATAACTGGGAAAAAAAAACAGTTGTACAATCGTAGTTTAATTTTAACACCACTGTTTGTTTTTGTTTTCGTTTTATAAAACCGCATGCTTAGTACATTCGTGTGAATGGACAACATCCAAACAAGTGATGTCTTCTCCAAAAAGGCAGTTCGTTGTCTTTCAAACGCTCCTGTTTTGTGGGGAGGGAGAAAACAGAACAATTAAAAAGATTGACAGGTGGGTTTTCACTGTCAGAGTGACGCTCCGGAGGGGTGGAGTAAAGAGAGAAAGGCAGGAAAGGCAACTCGATGTGTCTGTCTATCAGTTGAGACTGTCTGAACCGCTCATGCATCCTGAACGCGCGATACATATTCCAGCGAAGAGCCGCGAGACCGAGAACGCCGCTTCGCTCCCTGGAGTTTTTGTTTTTTTAAAAGAGTAATTAGTTCACGTTCGGTGCGAGAGAGTGTGTTTTGTGTTTATATATTGCTCTGTAGTAAACGCGTCACGCTCGCCCGAATCAACTGTCCACATGTTTCCCTGAGCATGGACGGACAGTGTGTTTGGTGAATATCGGGAGGAGCACGAGCAGAGACTCTCCACTGCGCGCGTGGGGAATTTAGTCCGTTGAAAATGCGCACTGAGCTCGAGCCCCATTTGTGACTGACATTAACTGTCTCCTGTCTGCCTGTCTCTTCCCTTGGTTTTGTCCCGTTTTTAGGCTTTCCGCCGAGCGAGAGGACGGAAATACAGTTGGACGGGCTCTCCATAACTGGAAGTTTCTTCCGTTTTGCTACAAACTATTGCCATAATCTAAGGAGAACCAAAGGAAGCGTTTTTCCCTCCTGTGTGTTTCTGCGCCGTTAGACATGGACGGGAGATATATCTGAGCTCTTGGCAATCATGCTATGACTTACGCTATGAATTATTAAACGTGTCGGCCAGATACACCTGCATTTTTTTTATTTACAGACTTTTTTTAGTCTGTAAAAATATCTACAACCTCTCAAGACATATTGACCCCTCTTAGACTTTGCATCGGCTCAAAGTGACTTTTTAAGAGGTGGAATAAAAACAGACTCTGAAGGGAAAGGGAGCGCGTTAATACATGCTTTGTATTACATTTTTTTTTAAATTAATTCTTTTTCTCCGTCACTGGCATTTTGATTCTGTATGAGAAGTCAAGTGGAGGGTGGGACAACAGCATGCCGCGGAGAAAGCAGCAAGCGCCGAGGCGATCTTCAGGTAAGCGGTGCATGCATGTTTTGTTTACCATTATTAGTGCATAGGGAGGGGGAAAACATAAAATCACTTACACTTCATCATCGTGTTGATTGAAATGCTTGATCTAAATATTACCTGCATGATTTTTTACTTTTAATTTTTTTTTTCATTTTTTTTTTTTTTACTTTCAGAGAATGTCAAAACAAAGGTAATCTCCTCAGAATGCATTAGATTTGTTTTAAAAACTAACGCGCGAGTAACTTTTTTTTTTTTTTGAAGTTGTGCCAAATTAAAACTTCGCACTCCACCGTGGCCTATATAGTCGAGTGAAAATGTAGTTTCAAAGTGCTCCAGTTCATCTATTTAGATGCGGATTGCCATCCTTGATTTGATGCTTGATTGATCGCCTGTCATGTGGCCGCCTTTGATCTATTCATTCCTGATAAACATCAGTAAATCATTCACCATGGAAACACGCATGCGCCGTGCGGCCGTAGCCACTCAAAGGACAACTTTTGCCCCCGTCGTGCGGGAAAATAGAGAAAGGAAAGAAGATTTCGGCAGGGTTATACACTACTTTTTTTCGTCATTCAAAGAGAGGAAGAGAAAAGGGGGATAAGGGATTGCTGGGGCGTGTCGAGAGCACAAAATGTAGCAGAGAGAACATCTCTTCCCTGATATATGTCACTGAGCAAGGCCTCTGTACTAAGATCTGTTTTCCTCAGTTCAATTTATTCATGCGAAATGTACCTGTGCTCTTTGATGTTGCAAGAGAGAGCTGATTTCAGTTTTTAATTAATCTTCCATGAAGAGCAAGAGAGCAAACCTCTGATTTGTGTTGAATGATGTTGGATTTCTTTTGGGGTGATTAAACGTAAATAGCCATTATATTTTAAACCATTTTGGTGTATTGTACTAAGGGAGTTCTACTTTGTCCTTTTGACTTTCCTTTTTTCCTTTTTTGTTCCTTCGTCCCCCCCCCATTTAATCTCTGTGACTAACAGGTCCATTCTCTCCCGAATGAAGGCTCTCTTTCTAATTCAAGCGTTAGCAGAGTTACAGATCTGCAGAATTAGGCTCTGATATTTGACTGATGAGGGAACAACCGACATACCAGACACACTGCTGTAACCGAGGTCGACTAACAAGTGCGATACATAGTTGAGGTTTCATTCATTTGCACTGAATAACAATTATTATTCCTTCATTTTTACACATACCTTTCTGTTCAGCGGGGGGAAATGGTGTTTTTAAGGGATTATTTCGTCTCCCTGGCTGTATGGCGGGACTGACATGGGGAGTTCGAAAGCTCACAGAGGTGAGATGGCGCCTGGTAATCTGACCTGGCAGCTCCTCCACAAAAACAAGCCATCAGCCCCCTCCACCTCAGCTGAATATTGATTTAATTTTCTCTATTCTGACAGGCATGTTCATCATTTGCTTTAACGGTCATTCAAAAGTTGGCAGGCACATTGTTTCCGTTTTTTCCCAGAGCCTGACACTTTTCCCCTCTCCATCAAAATAAAAATGTTAGGAATTATTGATTGAGGGAATAAAAAAAAAGCCGCTTAACGTGACAAGGTGATTTGTTTTTACTAAAACTTCTTCCAAATCATTCAAGCTGTCTTATTATTATTATTATTATTTTTTTAATTTTGCGTTTTGCGCTAAAAGCACTTTCTACCTCCATTCCAATGCTCAACTCTTCCGTTATGCTCCACCTCTTTTAACGGATGACTTTGCCTCAGTTTGGTTGCTATCATTGCCATTGTTTGCTCTGAGTGATTTACATGCATCGGCCGTGGGCTCAGGTCGTTTTGGTGCAGTGGGATCGGAGTGGCCCTCTCTGTGTTGGGCTGCTGCAGTCATTTGTATTTATTTGCTGGCTTTTCTCTGAAACAGACACGGGCCTCCCACGTAGAGCACAGACTGTGTCTGTGAGTTTGAGCTCTAGCAGAGAGAAGAGGAGCCAGGGGAGGACTCGGCGATGAATGCGGTATCTCTCCGCTGCTCCAGGTTTCATTTGGTTTTGTGTTTTCACAACCTCCCACGCAGATAGAGACACGCTCGGTTTGCGTCCATTCCACTGCACCTCTGTCCTCTGGATAGCCGGGGCATAAACACCGCCATGAGGTGGTTTGCAATGTTTTTTGCTGCTTTTACTTTTCCTTCAGTTTCACTTGGATAATTCTCTTTTTGCTTTCTCAATTAAATTCTATTCACATTCACGTTTAAAAAAACAAACAAAACAGCAGCACACAAACACACTCGAAAGAAGAAAAATAAAACGTGAGGAGGGAGGAACCAGCACGGGGAGTCATTAAAACGCATTCTGTCCTCGGCACCAGAGGCTTCTTAATTATCCGACATAAAGGTAAAGGTTCCTCTGCTGGCTTCATTAGGGAGGAACCCTAATTATCTGAGCTCCTGATGGATTTGTGACAGGCTCTAACGATTAAAGCTGACAAATTCGGCGAAGTGTCAGGTCTGCAGCTGCCTTGATGTAATCAAGTTGATATTATACAGTCCCTTTAGCCTGTAGTGCTGAATTAACTCAATTTTCTGGTGCAGGTGACAAATGGACTTTGCTACCTGACTAATCACGTCACCGTGGCAATGCTGCCTAATGACCTCAGTAATCCAGGCTCTTAACCGCACCGCTGGGCCCAGAAAGCATTTGAGGCAGCCAATCAGAACGGCCCCTGCATTAGCCAATCAGGCCCAGCGCTCGGCAGACACGCCATCGTTCCGTCTCCGTGTTGATGGACGTACCACTGTTCTGTGTCATTGGTCGCACTGCCGTTCGAGCTCAGAGTGTACAGACACACCGTGCTCCTGCTGACAATAATCGCACCACCACGCTCTCGAAATTTGAAAATACTGTCAGAATTTGAGTGCCGTTGAGCGCTCGCTTTGCTTAAGTGTCTCAGTGCAGCGTTACATACAAATCAGTCTGCTTTGAGAGCTGAATTTACAGATTATTTCACGTGCAGGGCTGTTACAGCTTAATTGTGATTTATATGTTTTTGTAGCACGAGTATGAGGTTAATATCTTTTATTTCCTCACACAGATTTATTATATTGCGTTAAAGATGTGGAGGTTTTGTTGTAGTCTGTTAAACAGCGTGGTGCCTCTCCATATTCATTCTCATATCTGGTGAGAAATGTGAAAGATTGTGAATTATCATTTCTCAATTTGGGATGTATTTGTATTAAGAGATAGGAGTTGACGGCCATCATTTGTTTTGCGTGTACGGCACAAATGATAGAAATCAATCTATAGCGGTACATTTAGATGTCATGTTCTATCTGTTTCTTTTTCTTTAATGCCTGTTTTCATGCTAGCAGGAAAAAAAAATCTATCCGTAAGACGTGCGAATGCAGCGTGACATCTGGGCTCACCTTGTGTTGGCTTTGCTGGAGGGTAGACTCATCCGCTCTCATGTCATTAACAGGTGACATTGACCCATTTAGTCAATATTCATGTTGGGACCCACCACTTACAACTAATAGTTTAATTTGCATTTGGGGATCAAGCCAGTGGCCTATAGGAAATCAAAGAGTATCCAGTTATTCTGAGTCCCGAGCTTGCCGTTCCCCTTGTCCGAGATCGTGGAGGTTGAGTTTGATTAATGAAGATCGATGACAGGTTTTATGGGAAGACTGGATCAAAATGAAAATATGTTGGGACTTTGCATGAGCCAAGTGTGACGGTACACAGTCTGCGGTAAACAACGCTCTGCGGTTTTAATGAGCTTAGACACATTTGGGAGTTATCTGGTTTCCGCAAGTTTTGTAAAGTCTGAAAATAAGAATACTTCCAGACGTGTGTTTGTGCGTGAAAAAAGTGAGTGCATCTGCTGATAGTTGCTGAAAAACGAGCACACAGAGGACTGCAAAAAGCTAGCATGTCACCAGAGGAGGTTTGGATACAGAGGTACTGTAGCATTATGGGAACTCAAAACTATCAAAAGTGCCAGCTGTGTTTTTTCTTACTCTTTCTTTCTTTCTTTCTCTCTCTCTTCTCGTCCTGTCTGTTTTGATCCCCCATGTTTCATTTCTCAGCTAATTTAGTCCACAGTGAGTCAGAAAGATGAGAGGGAGGGGGAAGAAAGACAAAAGAGAGAAAAGCTCAAGTCATGACCCAGCAACGGGAGTCTCCAAGCTTGAGGAGTACATAGAGGTCAACGTGTACCCAGGGGAGCCCGCGTCTGCCTTCTCTCTGTCCTGCCCTGCACTCATCTGTTGCTGCTTTCCCTTGCTTTTTTCCCCTGGCTCATAGGAAGGATGGGGTGTTTTTAGAGGCTCGGCGGAGTTTTCTCATCCCAGTATGCCGTTTTCCTCATGGAGCGCCTTATACATCCTCATCAGATAAAACACAAACGGCTCGGCCAACAGATCCGTGCCGATGTTTATAACGGGCCAGCAGGAGATTGAGCTTTGATGTTTGTGTTGTAGGATTTGAGGAGCGTGTGGCGTCGCGAAAAGGATGATGCTGTTTGTGACGTTATCTGATTAGTTGCGTATTTTTATACATGGCTTAGTTATTGTGATATTTCAGTGGTTGACATTTTATCAAGGACGGCCTTGCGCACTAAGGATCAAGCCTTGCGGTCATACATTCATATTTAGCAACATTAATTTTGACAGATGAGCATGAAACGAAAGGAAGCTCTTTGATGATGTTAAGTAAACACCCATGAAGCCCCCTCAAACTCGGGGAAGTCACGTCCTGGGACTCACTGTTTCTCCTACCATCAACCACTGTATTCTCAACTCAAAATATCCTGCCTGTCTGAACACAAAAGACCAGCTAAAGTCAGATGAAAGAGAGAAAACACACTTTGTAGTTTTGTCTGCAGGTCCCTTTGCCGTATTTTCATAAAAGTCGTGCGTTGTTGTATTTAAGGTCGTAGGGTAAAGTAGCGTCTGCGCCAAACAAAACTGCAAAAATATTGACTGTTTTCAAACAAGTTTTCAAAACGCTTCCCCTTCTGTCACTGGTCAGAAAAAAATGTAGCCCCACCTCCAAACATTTGTTTAGGCTATTCTGGATGTTCAAACAAACAAAGTACTGGGTCTCATTCGCTAATAATTGCATGGATAATTGTAAATTTGTACGCACATGAGAACTTCTCACAAAAATATTCTGCCAAAAATATCTATATTTTTGTAAATTTTAAATAAAATTTTGTACAAAAGTTATTGGTGAACCATGATTTGTTCATGAAAATGTTTAAATGCAGATTTTATGCACACTTGGTGAATGAAACCCAATGTTATGATAGCTTTTTTGCTCCAAATGTGAAACTGGTATATGTCATTGTCATATCAGAAAATTACGCATTTAACTCATAGAAAGGGCCTTGGGAACAAGACTGCAAAACCAAAGGGTTTAGTGGGAAAACGGTGATGTTCAGAAATGCAGAAAGTAGGGAAAAAAAAGAAGCGAGCGAGCGATAGAAGAAAGGAGTGGTGCTCAGAAAGGTATTAGAGCTGACAGATGAACAGGAGTGGGGAGAAATTCTCCCGCAGCAGCTGGGACTGCAGTCATTATCCTGACAGGTGTCAATTAAGAATTACTGCCTGCCTCAGTCCTCTGCGCAGCCCAGCTGTCTGCGCAGCAGAGAAATAACACTTTACCCTTGTCACTTTGTTAGTTCGTAGCCATAGCCTCCGAAAATGAGTCGCCCCAACGCTAATCGATAACCAGTGTATTAGCAATTATTTTGCACATTGATTTACGAGGGCCAACGACGACTTTTGTGCTGTTATTAGCCCTTGATTAGATCTGCCCGCACACGTGAATGCACACACACGCACACACACACTCACACACGCATTCATAGCATACAGCCCTGTTGCCAGGTGGATATATGTTTCCTCTGAGGCCTTCGAGGTCTAGAACAATCTTAGTGCACAGTCTTAGTGGCCCTGTTGGGCCTTCCATCACCCGTGGCCGTTACAGAGACAGGCCCCTCTTAGGCCCCATGGACCCACACACACACAAACATGTACAACACCTCTGTGGGGGTTGAAATACAGCCCCATTTCAGACCGGCCCTGAATGAACGCTGATAGGGTTTGAGTATGTGTGTGTGAGAGAGGGGCTTCTAAAAGGCAAGAGTATTAGTGAGGTGTCGTGGTCTGTTTCAGCTAAATGAATGGCCCTTTGCTGTAGATGGTGCTCCTGGTTACCGAGAGTTATGGCTGACCAGATAGGGGCTTCTGGGTAATGTCTGTGTGAAGGAGCGCTGAACCTTCGCTACATTTATTTTCATGCCTGCGGTTATTTAATACTCAACTTTAAAGCCGTCGTCAAGAGCTTTGTATGTGTCTTCATGCATCTGCAACAAGTGTGGTTGTGCGAGATCTGAATTTTGGGATTTATTCATTGTTAAAGGGCTAGTTCACCCAAAAATGAACGTTCTTTCATCATTTACTCACCCTTGGTTTGTTCTAAACTTCTGTATGTCCTGAAATAAATAATTTGTCTCCAGAGTTACAATGCACAAGACCTGAAGCTTTCAAGCGCATAAATGATATACTCCCATTCAAAAGTTTAGGGTCAGTAATTTTCAGAAACAGGGTCAGAAATGAATACTTGTATTCAGCAAAGATGCATTAAATTGATCAGAAGTGACAGTAAAAAAACATTTGTAATTTGTAAAAAAAACATTTACACTAAAGACTGGATTAATGGCTGCGGAAAATTCAGCTTTGCCATCACAATAATAAATCACATTTTAAAGTATATGAAAATAGAAAACAGCTATTTTAAATTGTAATGATATTTTATGATATTACTGTTTTACTGAATTTTGATCAAATAAATGCAGCCCTGCAGCCTCATTTATAACCGTTGCTTACACACAAAAACATCCCTGAAAGAGGCGTACACCACTTCCTACGCAAAAGTTGGGATTTATAAAAACAAACTTGACTAGAAAATTTGCGCACATGCACGCAAACTCTGACCCATGCGTACGAACTCCTTTTCCTGGAGTGAGAAAATTAATGAAGTAAAAACAACGATTTTAAGCTCTGTTTTCATGTCGATATATTATGGTGGACACTGCTGGATTCGGTGGTCGAACGGTCCATTATCCGGATTGAATAGGACCATTGATAATATAGGCTACTGTACAACCGCAGCAACAACCAACATTACAACAAACATTAACAACCGTTAATGTCGTGTGAAGGCATCTCTGCAACATTATGAAAAGTACCGCTGTATTTGAAGGATAGGCTACAGCTTGAAGAAAACGGTAAGATTTACACATTTCCTTTTTAAAATACTTTGTTAGTGACGCGCCGAGTCAAACAATTTTACACTGCAATAGATATAGGCCTATCTGTTTCCACTAAGAATAGCTAAAAGATGTTCACCTTATAAGCAAAACTGCATTAATGTAGTTTGATTTGACTTGTTAAAAACAATTGAAATACTATTTGGCCAGTGTAAAAGAATGAGATCAACTCTATTCTAAAATATTTATCTGATAACTATTCTAAACAGTTTTTATTTTAGTATTTACCTTGATATATTTATTCTAAAACATAACAATGATATTGGATGATTTTTGCAATAAAAATTAATGTATGGCACAAATGGCATTTATACTCCGTATCTCATATTTCCTTAATGTGTTTTATCTTTGACGGTGTTAAAAATGGTGTCATGTGGATGGGAACATGCATCGAAATGATATGCAGATGAGGTTATGCATAGTAAAACTAGGCGTTGTAAGGGGTGTTCAATACAGGCACGTAGGCGTTAGCTTCAATCACGTCATTCACTACAACCTGCGATCCCATTCGCACCGTCTATTCCTCTAACGAACACCCACTTCGGTGATCGTGCGGGATGTCCAGGCGCTTTCTGAAACTCTATCGGCTTGCTTTTCGTTATCTCTGCGTGCCTGCGACTTCAGTTCCTGCCGAGCGCGTTTTTTCAAGTGCAGGAATTTTATTGTTAATCGCCTCAGGTCCCGTCTTTCACCAGACCACGTTGATAATTTCACTGAACAAATAACGCATGGTCTGAGTAAGTAAAATGGGCATTGTTGCATTTTGTTTTTAGACTATATAGCCTACGCGAATTACGTTTTTAAAAGCTGTTTTAATGCTATTTCTTGATAAACCTTCCTATTGTTTTTGACTTGTTTTAATATGTTGGCTAACGTTATATGAAGATTAAGATTTCTGTCAGGCTATTGATTGATTTTCCATTGTTCTGCATTTCCCCAGCTGATTTGAATAAATAAGCTATGCTTTGGCCGACGTTGAGTGTATACTCTTCTCTTCTCTTTTTTTTTTTTTTTTTTTTTAACGACCGCCTAAAATGAAATGATGATAACGCTAGGCAAGTGTGCGGCAAGCGGAATTCATTGAGGGATTTGACAGTGTGATTCATAGATTAAGTATTTCAAATATAGGCTATTATATATGCAACACGCACGTACAGAGGTTTTTTTTTTCTTACCATCTTTTGGGGGTTTCTTGCTTTTAGACTAGTCGACTAGTCGGATACAAAACTTTCGTTTAAACTACTGTCAAATTAGTCGTCGCGCACATCCCTAGTTCTGGCGTACGCATGGTTTTATAAATCTGAAAACTTTTGTGCGTATGCAAAATCTAGTTTTTGAGCGTACGTACACTTTTAGGATGAAATCTACGGAGAGTTTTATAAATGAGACCCCTGGTGAGCATAAGAGACTTCAAACTGATTTTGAAAACACTTAAAAAAAAAATCTTATCAATGCTGACTTTGTTAGTGTGTGTATATATTTTGAAACGTGTAAGCTTTAGTATTCGTTTATTGTAATTAAATAGAAAAGATTAATGAGCACAGTCTTCAAACCTTCAGCTTTTGTGAAGCAAGTCATGCGGCTTTGAACCAACACTGAGGTGAGTAAAATGATGTCAGAGTATTTATTTTTGGGTGAACTATCCCTGTAAATATTGTACTTTCACAAGCCGTGAGGTAACTAGGTTATCATGTCACCTGTGAAAACAAAGCTTGGTATTTGCTAGGCCGAGGAGAGTACAACAAACTCCCAAGTCTGAAATCGTCCTCTCACCCTTATGTAGTGGTGGATTATGTTCTTTATGCTTGGGAGTGGGATTCATGTTTGCTCGAGTGCGACCTTTGCCCTACAGGAACTAAAAAGAGAACCTAATCCCTGGGTTCCCCTGATGTGGCGATGTAAGAACGGAGATCCCTCTCCCTCCACTCTTGATCAGAGGCGTTACGATTCTCCTCTATGAGCGCTAAGCCACTGGACACACAATGAGTGGATAAAGATAAGCCTCCAGCTTGTTGACACTCTCATAGAGCCCCATAATGCACTGCTCCGGATCGCTCTCATAAAGACTCGGCTCCCCTTTTTTACGAGCCGTCTTCGAACGGTTGCGCAAAATGCCTCGATTTTCTGTGTTTTTACCCTGACACTTTCATTGCTCGTTTTTCGTGCAGTGTTTAAGACCGCATTTGCAGTACATCACTCCTAAAGCTAGGTAAAGAGCATCTCCTACTGAGGGTCACTTTTATTAGCTTCATTGATAAAAGCCTACCTGCACACATAGACAATAGCTGGTAGATCCTCCAAGTGGCTGTATTTTTTCCCTGGGTGTTTTATTTAACTGATAGGACACTGGAAAGTAATGTATATCATTTTTTCCTTTTTTTTTTGTCCCCACTTGTATGGTGCTGATAAGGCATCTGAGGGAACTATATAGCAAAATGGTACTGTATCTTTTTTAGATGGACGACCCGGCAGGACGGTTCCCTTTCTCACTATATATCATCGCCACATATGCTTTCTAATATTTGATTTATATGTTCAATCTGGTCTCAAAATCATCTTCTAAAATATGAATCTCTGGCATTTATATCTCAGGATCTTTGACAAACACATGCAGAGTTAATATCAGTTTTAAAATAACTAATGCGACTAAAATAACGTCTGGTTTTCATTTCATTCACGCACAGAAGCCCTGAGGGATGTGAACTGTATTTGAATCCTCCTCATATCCGTTAATAGACGGGCGTACATGTCGTGACTAGTCTCTCAGACTCAACTTTATAGGTATTTATAGTGATTTGGACACAATCACATTCAAATGCCACATGTTCTGAGAGGCCTAAAGCTTGTTTGGAGACGGACTCGCCCAGACAGTGTCAATCATAGCTTTGCTAAGCTTTGCTCTGAATCTTCTGTCTGAGAAACCAGCGGGGGGTGTCCTCTTCAAATCTGCCCCCACCTCCCCTCCCCTTCCTGTTTTTGCCCTCTTCTCTACTGGCCACCGCTTTCTTTAAAAAGCCATATGCTTCCCAGTTAGACTTCAGTGTGTGCACGCATACACACGCAGAGGCTGCGACACGTATGAGGATCAACTATTAACCTTGTCCAGCTGACTGAAAGCCATACGGTTGGTGGAACTTTAACCGAGGGATGCATCATTGATCATTGACTTGTTCTGCTCAGCCCCTGAAGTCTGTGAACTTGGGAACTTGAGATGAACAGATGTGCTGTAAAGAAGAAAAGTCAGGTGACTCAAAATGAGGAACGCAAACATTTACTCTTCCATTAACAGTTCTGGGCTTTATAAAAGCAAGACAAACTCTATCTAGGGAAGAATTAAATCAACAATAGAGGTTCCAGATCTAAGTACAGATTGAAAGTCTTGACATGTCAGCTCAGAAATTCAGTATCTCAGGCCTAAACCGGTTCTAAACTAAAACATTACGATGTGTCAATCATATTTGGTGAAAACATAGGGAATTTTTTTCATTGACCAACAATAGGAGACAAGCGGTTTCAGTGTTCTGCTGAAATGTAGCGTTGGCGTATGTGTGCGTTGGTGTGTTTTGCATGTGCGTGTGTGTGTAGCTCTTCACTAGCGCACCGTCTCCATGTTAAATTGGTTATGGCAGCGCAATCCAGCCCTACTTAGAGCCGTCAGAGCAGCCGCTGTGTGACGAGCCACAGCGAGGACGTGTCATAAATACTGAGGTGTCGTTTCTTTCATGTAAATATAGCTCTGTTTCAAGTATCGTCCGTCAATACTGCACATGGGGGGAGATATCTAACTGCAGCACAAAGTGTGTGCTCTGGAGAACTGCAGCGGCTCCTATTAGGCCTAGTTTTGTCTGGGAGTAAAATATACACTTTTTAAGGGGGCATATATAGGGTGTTTTTTTTTTTCTTTTCTTTTTTTTTCTTTGCTTTTTAAGCATTTCCCCCCTAAACTCTACTTGGAGTGTTTGTCAAGGATTCTTGCATTCTTGTCATTAATTTTCCATGACAATTTTCCACCCTTTATCAGATCCAGAGAATTAAAGGCAATATAAATATATACATAAACAAGGTAGTGTCAGCTGAGAAAATTGTTTTAGTTATTAACTATTATAGCCGTATTTTCTTTTGAATTACATGCACTAAATAATTATTCATACTACTAATAATTTTGATTTCCTGTTTTTGCTTATGTACATTTGTTTTATACTTCTGTTCAAATGTTTGTGGTCGTTAAGATTTTTAAAATGTTTTTAAAGAAGTCTCTTATGCTCACAAAGTCTACATTTGTTTGATGAATCGAATAATTTATGGATATTTTAATTTAACAGTTACATTGTGAAATATGATTACAATTAAAGTAATTGTTTTCTATTGTAATATTTTGAAATGCCATTTATTCCTGCAATGGGAAAGCTGAATTTTCAGCCATTACGCCAGTCTTCAGTGTCACATGATCATTCAGAATCATGCTAATGTGCTGATTTGCTGCTCAAGAGACATTTCTTATTATTATTATCCATGTTGAAAACAGTTGTGAAGCAAATCTATTTAAATCTGATACATCCTTGCTGAATAAAATTACAACAACAACAAAAATCTTACTGACCCCAAACTTTTGAATGGTAGTGCATGTAACTGACCTGTTGTGATTGTCTAACCTCTTTGCAAATTTTTCACTTTCAGTTATGACGAGCCAAGATGCTAAATTGTTATTGCTATGTCAGCAGTCATATGTGAATGGTTGACAAATCCATAATGATTTCTGAATGACCCTTTTTTTTAGTTTCTGGAATTGATGTTGTATGAACCTGAAGGGTAGTTGGAGTATGTCTATATAGTATCCATTATGCACACTAGGAAAATTCAAGCTTTCCTTGATATGCCCGTTTAAATTACTGTACCTTAAAGGAGTTGGTACAGTAATTTAACCTGCCACTTCGCAGGTTGAGTGTGACGTTTCCAGCCATTTGCATTCAAAATGGCGGAGTTTTGATGTTTAAGTAAATAGCAGCTCTCAAGCCGAATGTTAGGACACTGTTGTGGGACAGACAGTGCAGGGAGGATGGAGGGAGGAGGGGCAAGCACTGTCTAAAACCCATCACTCATTAGTTAATGATACTCTCCTCTCATTTAGCCACACCATTCTCCCATTCCCTCCTTCTTTTAACCCTTCACAAATCAAACGTGGGGTCATCCACAGTTCAGAACCCCCAGGTGGTCACGCTACCACGCCCTCAAAGGTCCGTTTGACGACATGTGTCTGAGTGTGTGTTGTTCCCTAAACTGTTGTCCAGGTGCTGATTTCTCCACAACTTCATCGCCGCTGCTCTGTTTTTTGTCTCGCCGCCTGTTTGTCTGGTGTCAGTCTCGCGGCGTGTGCGCGCGAGGTGTTTTTTGAGCCCGGTGGCAGATTTATTGCCTTTGCGCTGTTATTGTGGTGTAAGAGCTGAAAAGTGTCTCTCTGTTCCTGTCACTAAAATATGTAAGATGTTTTTTCTTCGTCTTTTAAGATGTCTGTTGATTGTAACCCACTGGTTGTATAAAGTTCAGGATTGCAGATGAAGACATCTTAAGAGCTCACCTCGTGTATGTTGTTTGTTTGTAATAGGATTTAAACATGTAATTCAACGTTCTATATAAGCCCCGCCCCTTGTGGATATTTGGACTAATTCGCGTTCAGCTACCAGTAAGAGTATAATAAAGGTTACAATGGTTAAAACCATTTTAAATCCCAATTTCCTCAGTTCTGAAAATGTGAAAATTGTCGTCAAATTCAGTTTTGGTTTTGAAAAACGTTAGTCTGCGCGAACAATCTGTGCGGCTCACCTACGTCCATCCTTGAGCTTTTCCTGCAAACTGTCAACTAACAAAATGCAAAATGAAACCTCTCTCCCTCCCTCTCTCACTCCCTCGCTCTCTCTTCCTTTCCACAGTATCCTCTTTTCTCACACTAAATTTAGGTCACATCTGTAAAGACAATGAGGCTGATTTGAGTATTTCTCTAGTACTTCCTCTGATGTTTGGTTTTTGTCAGCGGAGACTCAAATAGACACGTTGCATTTGATGTTTTTATCGTAGCATATCATTCTCCAAGTACAGTTCGGTAGTTTCTCAGTAGTGATACTGTGTCTGATTGTTTGTTTTCTCTCAGGTAACGAGAAAACCCAGAGCTGTGGAATTAAAGCATTTTACCCATAATCCATCTGACCTGGGTTTGCTATTCCCCCACCGCAAACCTTAAATCGATCTACAAATTCAGCTCCATGTCCCTGCTCATAAAAGAGTCTCCTTTTTCTCCTTTCAAAAAAATGAGGAGAAAAGAATGGGAGAAGAAAAAACAGCCGTGTAGGAAAGCAGGGACCTTATATAAAGGGCATGGTCTGCGTCCATGCCAGAAAAGCCTGATTTCCTTTTGCAGTGCGGCCATACATCAGAGGCCCTCCCAGCTGGACTGTCACACTCTGACAGAATGACATGTGTCATTTATCAAAGGGGCCAGAGCTTGGGAAAACTCATATGACAAAGCCTGGGAGAGTTCATTCCCCCTTATCCACAACACACACACACACACACACACACACATAATCCATCTCTCTCGTTCTTTCACTCTCTCACACACACAATTCCCTCCCACCTTTTCGGCGCTCGCCTGTTGCCAAAAAATGGGTCTGTAATATTTCTGTCATCTACACACCAACTTGCTGTTCTTTTCCCCCCTCTCTCTCTCGCTCTGCTTCAAAGTTTTTGCTGTGTATTATTCTCCTCAAAAGCTGTTTTGCAGTAGCAACCCTTAATCCGCATAATTCCTGCGTTAATTACAGAATCGTGTGTATTTGAAGTGATTAAACCCAGCGTAATGAAGCTGAAGATCTCAGATATCCTATATTGCGCGAGCGTTGCTCTGCTGGAATCCATTCATCATTTCGAGCAAACTTCATTCTTAAGTCTACTTGCACCAGCTGAGAGAGAGAGTGGGAAGGAGAGGGGTCAAATATAGTTCACACCGCTGTGTACTACTCTACAGGGCACATTCACCCATCACTCAAAATGTGCTTTCTGTCTCTCACTCTGAGGGGCGGGAATAGATGAATTCCACAGGCTCTCAGCTCTGGGTTCCAGCGCTGCACGGCCGACCTTCGACCCCTTAAACGAGCTCTGAATATGTGGTGTATAATGATCCTTGCGCTGTAAACATTTAATGACGCAAAGACTGTCATGGGAATCTTCGCGTTCCCCACCCAGAGAGAACGGCAAAGAGAAGATCCTTTTTATGAGTTTAAGTTTTGTGAAGTATGACTTTTCATACAGATCTGTGCTCAGAGCACGAATCTTTGTGCCAAGTACCAATCTTGTGTCTGAATTGGACACAAAACATCTTAACAACAAAGTGCTGGAATCATGACAATTGGGAAATTGAGCCATGCTGCTTATGTAGGTGATACAAAGTTGAATCTGGCTCACTCTCAGTACAAATCTTCTGCTCTGACAAACGATTCATACTCTGATCAAAAGATTCATACTCAGATTACCAGTTGTTGGCTTCGAGTGTGAATCTTTTGCTCAGAGTGCAAATCTGGCTTGCTCTAGGTATGAATCTTCTCCTTGGAGAGAACTATTTGAGCTCAAACATTAATCTTTGTATGAGTCTTCATATAAATCTTTGCTCTGAGCATGAATCTTTGGGCCAAGTACCAATCTTGTTCTGAATTAGACACATAACATCCTTGTTAAATGTAAACATCAATAAAACAAATAAGTTGGCAAATAAAAAAGTAATTTGGCAAATCGTGCTTATGTAGGTGAAGTTGAATTTGGCTCACTGTAAGTTCACTAATGATTTGTGCTCGGAGCAAAAGATTCATATGCAAATGACCAATCTTTTGCTCGGAGTGTGAATCTTTGGCTTGAAGTACAAATCTGAGCCATGTCGCTTATTTGAGGGATTCAGTGTCGAATTTGGTTCGCTCATAGTGTTAATCTTCTGCTCTGAACAAACTGTCTTTTCCTCAGAGCAAAAGATTCATACTCCGATCAGCAGTCTTCTGCTCAGAGTATGAATCTTCTGCTTTGAATGTGAATCTCTTGCTCAGAGTGCAAATATTTTACATTATACATTAAGCCTTAGTGCGAAAACGAATGTGGCCGATGCCATTCCCCCTTCTCCCCATCCGTCCCGAGTACGAATCTTCATTCCAAGTACGAATTAGTTAGAACTAATTAGTTCATTCAGATACTTCATTCGCAGGTCGTTTTGTGAGCTCTTGTCCTCAGGATATGAAAATTATGAATAAAAGATGGGAAGAACAAGATTAAATGAATACAAATCTGTATTGGTACGTGGTGCCGTACGACGTCATCTTCCCTTTAGGAGGAATTCTCTCTCTCTCTCTCTCTCTCTCTCTCTCAATTCAATTCGTGCTTTATTGGCATGACAATTGTTACAATGTATTGCCAAAGCATAGTGTTTACATTGAGTCTAGAACAGATATGTATGCAACATACATCTCTCTCTCTCTTTCTCTCTCTCTCTCACACACAGCAGGTTGCCGCTCCTCCTTTCACAAATTCTCTTTACTCTCTCTCTCCCCTCCACTTCTCCTCATGTTCCCCTCCCTCGCGGTGGCGGGGCAGGCCTTTTCATTTGTCTTCATAAGCCTAATTTATTTTTGCAGCCAGATGTGAGCTGACAGGCATCAGTCAGTGGGGCCATTGGTCCCCCCCACCATTCTCAGGTCAGCAAAGCAGTCACGTCTCTCCGTTTGACTGAGTCCCCCATCAACATTACACAAGATGGATGTGTCTTTAAAGGCCAGATTGATTGTGGATATCGGAGTTATGGCATCATTTATCATGGTGAATATTATTTAGGTGCAGGGGAAGAACAAGAGAGAGGAGATGGAGGGGAGACGGCGTATTGTTAGAGGGCAATTGGAAGGCTGTGAAAGTTTAATTGTGTGTGTGTGCGCGTGTGTGCATGCGTGTGAGCGGAAGGAGAGGTTGTTTGTTTCTGGAAGGTTTTGCGAGTTTTGCTATGCTTTCGCTTCTGCCTGGGAATATCATGTTGTGTTGAGGGATGAGCTTTTTGCACTTTTTTCCCCTCTTTCTCTCTCTCTCTCTCTCTCTCACTCTCACTCACTCACTCACTCACTCACTCGCTCTGTCTCTGATGTGTTGTTATTGATTGTGTGTGATGTGGGCCTCTGTGTGATTTAGTGCTCCTCTCAGGACCCTCCATACACTCCGCTCCTCTCTCAGCCCAAGATGGCACATATTATCTGACACATTGAGCCATGGTGCTCATGTGGGCGGCACGGGTTCAGATCTTGATTGTCACTTTTTTTAACCTATTCCATAATTGTTTTTTGTTCCAACTTTTTTTAAAAACATTTTTATTATTGTCTGTTTTAAAGTAGTATATTTTACTATATTTTCTTTCTATTATTGCTATTTTTATGGTCCTTTTCCACATTTTTTACTTATCTCTTTTTATTTTATTTTTGTTGTTATTAGAAGTTTAACATTTTTGATTTAACATTTTTTTTATAATTCAGTATTTTTTTCTTGTTGTTACTTAATACACTTATTATTATTATTATTATTATTATTATTATACATTTGCCAAATGTGTTTATCCAAAGTAATTTAAAGTGCATTCATGATATGCATTTTAATGTATGTTTATTTCCTAGTAATCAAACCCATTAGCTAGTGTTGCTATTGCTATGCTCTCTACCAGTTGTGCTACTATTGCCATTAGCAATTTTCTATTGATTAAATTTTTTTCACAACAAATACCGTGGCTGGTCCATCCGTTTTTTCCCTGCTTACCTCACTGACGTCATTGACTCAGGAGCCAGTAGTTGCCCCTGAGCAGACCAAGGGCAAACGTAACACCTAGGGCTGTCACGATTATACAATTTGGTTGACGATTAATTGTCTAAAAATAGTCACGGTTATTGGTTATTAATTTTAAATAACCAATCGTGTAAAGGTACACGGTTATTAATTTTATGGCTTTCATTATATAATTGTGATTAATTTAAGGGTTCAGTAAATAATTATGATGTTATCTTTTAATCTTTTTGAGTTATTATTTTGCAGTGTAAGATTACATTGAGTATTCCAAATTCTAAGAATCGGCCAATCCAGCGCTATTTTTTTCTACACCACTACAGAATATCAATACTGTGTTTATGGAACTAATGGTCACTTGTTTTGTAAGCTAGTTTGTAATTGTATGTTGATTTATTGTTGTTGTGCATTTTAATTAAAGAATAACAATGAATCCATCTTTTGTTTTAGTCTTTAAAAAATGATTGTTAACTATTTGTATTCTTACTAAATACAATAATGAAAACAAGATAGAAATCATGAGAAAAAGAAAGGCTTCTAATAATCTTTCTGTTTGTGATAATTCCTTCCTTTCTTAAACTTAAAGTATTATAATGGGAATATATCATCTTGGAGAGAGAGTTTTATGCTGATGAAAAGCAAACTGGTGGTCTTCTGTTTCTTTTGGTGTATGACTCCCCCTTGTGTAGTATAAAAAGCACAATAATCGTGGTTGTCTGAAACAACCGCGGTTAGATCAAATAATCGCGATTAGACGGTTATTTAATTATCACGACAGGCCTAGTAACACCAACAAGCCCTTCTCAGAGCAGCCGGGAATCGAACGAGCAAGAGAATACGGATGACATCAGACACATTTCTTTTAGTCGTTTAGGCAGCAAAGGGTAGACAGTAGAGAGAAGAGCAAAGCAGCACGTTTTATGGAACGGTATGGAGGATTATTTACGACAACGGCCCCTTTTTTCCCCAGCGTGGAGATGCTCTTTTGAGCGCAACCTGATATCCAGTAGTAACAGTCTGGTCTTCAGAGAGCTGCTAAAGTTTACAGTGATCTGACCCTCAGGGGCCTCCATCACAGATCATATAAAACAGGAAATCAGGAATAATGTTTTTAATTCTGTGCTCTTCTAGAATTACAGGATGTTGAAAGGCAAAGTTCCAGAGTGTATATGTGTGAAGGGGCTCTGACTGCCCATATTTGTCTGTAATCTACAGGTTTTCAGTGGTTTCACTATGTATATACGTGTGCGTCCGGGGATCTCCGCCAAACGGCTGCTGCCCATATTTGTCTCACATGTGCAGGGTTTCCCGGTCAGGGAAGGGTCAGGCTCTGGGAATGTATGTGTGTGTGTTAGCTGAGGGGTGGGATGACGGCACTGGCACATTTGATTGATGGGTAATTGTGCAACCAGACTCAGCTAGACTGAACTGGTGAGGTCACGGCCCCAGAGGAGGTGCTTTTTGTCCTTCTTGCTTTTTCTTGTCCCTTTTTGTGACGTCTGCTAAAGTTTACAGTGATCTGACCCTCAGGGGCCTCCATCACAGATCATATAAAACAGGAAATCAGGAATAATGTTTTTAATTCTGTGCTCTTCTAGAATTACAGGATGTTGAAAGGCAAAGTTCCAGAGTGTATATGTGTGAAGGGGCTCTGACTGCCCATATTTGTCTGTAATCTACAGGTTTTCAGTGGTTTCACTATGTATATACGTGTGCGTCCGGGGATCTCCGCCAAACGGCTGCTGCCCATATTTGTCTCACATGTGCAGGGTTTCCCGGTCAGGGAAGGGTCAGGCTCTGGGAATGTATGTGTGTGTGTTAGCTGAGGGGTGGGATGACGGCACTGGCACATTTGATTGATGGGTAATTGTGCAACCAGACTCAGCTAGACTGAACTGGTGAGGTCACGGCCCCAGAGGAGGTGCTTTTTGTCCTTCTTGCTTTTTCTTGTCCCTTTTTGTGACGTCTTGCCATTCTCTTTGTTTTTATTAAATATTAGTAGTTGCTCCTTTCTTTCTTTCTTTCTTTCTTTCTTTCTTTCTTTCTTTCTTTCTTTCTTTCTTTCTTTCTTTCTTTCTTTCTTTCTTTCTTTCTTTCTTTCTTTCTTTCTTTCTTTCTTTCTTTCTTTCTTTCTTTCTTTCTTTCTTTCTTTCTTTCTTTCTTTCTTTCTTTCTTTCTTTTCGGCTGACCATCTTCTTTTCCCTCCTCCCCTTCACTGTTTTCTTTGTCCCTCTTCCCAGGATTCCTCCTGTAGATTTTTTCTTTTTACGTGAATTATTTTCTGTAGTCGCATGTTGATTACGGCCATTCATCAGAAGTGTCCTCTTTCAAGAAACTTTTTCGACAAAGTGCTCTCATCGCAATCGCTTTTGTTATGGTTTAGACCTTAATCTATGATCTCTTTCTTTCTTTCTTTCTTTCTTTCTTTTCGGCTGACCATCTTCTTTTCCCTCCTCCCCTTCACTGTTTTCTTTGTCCCTCTTCCCAGGATTCCTCCTGTAGATTTTTTCTTTTTACGTGAATTATTTTCTGTAGTCGCATGTTGATTACGGCCATTCATCAGAAGTGTCCTCTTTCAAGAAACTTTTTCGACAAAGTGCTCTCATCGCAATCGCTTTTGTTATGGTTTAGACCTTAATCTATGATCTGCTATCAAATCCTGTTTGTACTTTGCTGCAGTCATATTTTACCCCTCAGAGTTAGGAATTTATCACACTGAGCGATTGCTGGACGCTCTCCTCGCCGCGCTCACAGGTGCTGAACGAGCCTTGCTTCATGGCTGTTTTGCCTCTGATTCACTCCAGATTAGATTACAAACAACCCACCTCTCACCAAACAGCTGCATTTCAGTCACAGATTTGACAGGAAGTCTTTAGCTCATGATAAATAGGACAACAACCACAAACGCGTGTATCGCATTCCTGCTAAATTCAGTTTCTTCTTTGCTACTTTTATAAATAAAGTAACAGGATTAGGAAATGTCACTCACCAGTAAGATTCAAACACAAATTACTGACGTGAGAACCAGGGCTCAATGTGTCGCAAACCACTCAGCCACGGCTCTGATGTAAAGTTTGTTTTTAAGATGCTCATGTTTCCTCAACAGTGTTTGGTGTTGACGTCTGAGGCCTTCGAGAGGTAAAGTTGTCTATTATAGCCGAAGCTCTCAGCGGTCTGACAGGAATGAGGGAGGAAGTATGAGGCAAGAGCCGTGGAAGACAGGAGCGTGTTGATGAGGGTCGCACTGCGTTCGTACTGCAGGCTCTACTGTTTTTCATCTTTTCTCTTTCAGAGCAGCCTGATTTATGGTAATTATCCATATTTAGGATCATCTATCAACTGGTAGTTGCTAGGCAATGGGAGCAGCTGCTGTGTGTGTGTGTGTGTGTGTGTGTGTTTGGGCTGGCGAGTTTTCTGTCAGGTACTCGGATCAGGTGATGGCCTAGTAGAGAGACTGTGCTGGGGGATTTAAAGAGACAAAAAAAAACACAATTCCTTCCTTCATCTTCGTTTTCTCGCTCTCTCTTTCTCCCGCTCTCAGTTTCCGTCATAGCTCCCTCCGCATGGGGGTTCTCTGTCTGTTCTGACATTGTTGTGTCTCTGAGCACCAGGGTGGATGGTGTGTTATCTGTTTCTCGGCGAGGGCACGGCGTAGGGGAGACGCTATATACGGGCGGGGTGTTTGGACTCCAAACCTCCCGGTTTAGCTCAGGATTAGGGAAGCTTTTGAACCTGTGCGACCGAACGCAAGCGATTTTTCAACTGAAAGAACTGTTTCCCCTGTAAAGGGCCAGATGGGGACGAGACTGCAGTGCTTAGGATATAATGGCCATTGTCTCACGGCTGGGCTGTTCCTCTATGACAACGGCGAAAGGTGATTTATTGACTGCGCCTGACGGCACGACAGCCCGCCAACCACTACGACCAAACCTGGATAGAGAGGAAAAAGAAGTCACAGAGAAAGCAAGTACATAGAAACTGAAAAAAAACACTGCAATGCAGGAACAAGCAGCAGGGGATTGAGGATAAACAAACAATATGAAATATTTGTGTTTATTTTACAGCTGAAGAGATTATTAGAGACAGCTGCATGGATGGTTGGAAAATCACTTATTGAAGTCATTATTGATTGCAACGCACATGCAGGCTTTTTTTCTTCTCCCCCCTCAGATACCAGGATCAAGCAGAACCCCTGGAAATCAGGCCTGTTATATTCATTCTTCTCTCGTCTGACTGCTAGCGTAGCTCTTCAACCCAGTTCAAGGGAACCACAAGTCCTGCTTATCGAAAACACATTTTAATTATGTGTGCGAATGGGATGTACTAACAATAAAATGAAATGTCTGTTTGCAAACATTAATTTACCTCAATTTCATTAATTTTCCAAGCGATTCAAATATTTGATTTGATATCTTTGAATTCTGACCGAAACACACGTGTGTATCAGATGTGTGTCGCACGCAAACACTCTATCAACAGCGCTAATTACAAGAAGGTAATTATTGGTGGAAGTATTCAGGTGAAGATTGAGGCACCTTCAATTACTCAGCAATCATGAGTGCTGTTTAATTAGCTAACATGCACTCGTTTAGCCTCTCCTTGTTTACTCGGCTCTCCGTAATTCACTGTGTGGAGCTCGTGCAATAACAACATGCAGCACAGCTGCTTCACTCAGACTGGAAACGTCTTGGGGTGATTCTTCACTTAGGGGAACTTTTCTGTCCCCTAGGATGAATTTAATGGAAAAAAACAATAATTCTATTCTTAAAGGATGTGTTACAGTAGATTTCAAATATATATATATTTTTTATAGCTTTTTCCTAATTTTTGAGAATTAATTATTATTATTATTTTTAGAATTTAATGATTTAGTCTTTTATTTAAACATTTTATTTTCAATGTTGACGGTGTTCTAGCTTCCACTTATAGTATTAATGTTACAGACAGGAAAATATTAATGTGCACTTTTATAAAGAACTTAATATTTTAAGTTCATTTGGGGAGCAGGACAGTAGAATAAAAAGTAGAATTAAAAAAAAATCGTTTTTTTTTCTTCTTTTTTTTTTGTAAATGGCAAAAATACAGAGAGACAAGAACCTAACTGAAGAAACACCCTTTGCTTGAAAAATATTCAGTAATAAAGGCTGGATTTTTTTGGTTCTGATTTTTTTAAATTCCATTTTTTGTACTTTGCAAACATCTGAAGGAGATGCGTTTTAGTGTATTTAGTTTTATTAATGATTTTAACCAATAATGTACTTTTTTTAAAGATGTTAATTAAATAGTTTTTTTTTTGTGCTGTATCTCTGTCCTAGTGTGGGTGTTACAGTATCGTCCACTATTTTATGCTCTCCACTTTTCTAGGCTGTTGTAATTTAATTTGATCATGACTTAAGGTCAGGTATTAAATAAATAAATGTAAACCGCAAATTCATTTTTGGTTCCTCTTCCTTTTCTCTACAAGCAGCACAGCTATTCGTGCTATATTTAAGTAGCCAAGTAAACGTGAGCTACGCTATGCACTTCCTCTTCTTAAAATATGTCTGACCTCACCGTACTCTTGCAGGGTGGATTACCTAAGTAAAGTAAATTGCTGTTAATAATCCGTTAATTGAGCCCTTTCATTATTCAGCAAGCATTTTGATATCGGCGTTCAGCAGTCTTGGGGGATGATGGGACGTGAGCGCCTTGTTGTGGTTTGTGCAGCCGTGAGACCTCCATTCACAGGCTGCTCTGAATGAGGACGTAACGGCGGCTAAAGGAGACAGACCCCGTCTCACTCCCCCGGTGCTGCTGTCACCTCTGCTTTGCTCTTCCCTCCCTATTGTTTGAAGCTAATGTAAAACGCACTGTCTATATGACCCATTTTAGCAGCCCATTAGCATAATTTGGCTGTCGCATGGCCACCGAGTTAATGTACTTGCAAATGACAGGGAAAGTGTGTTATATGACCTTAGGGTTTTTAAAAATTAAATGACAAAGTAGGCCGCACTTTGCATAAGTATGGACTTGACATTGGAGCGTGTGTGTGCGTCTGTGTGTGTTAGCGAGTGAGTGAGTGATATTGTAGTGTCAGTGCAAGGTGATGTGAAAGCATTTACACAGTAGTATTTTAGTTCATCTGGTTAGGGTTAGGGTTAAAACAAAACAGTTTTTTTTTTATTGGTAGAGATACAGAAACCATTAGTCAAATTTGATATTTTAGCATTTTTAATGGCTTATGGACTTAGGAACACCTTTGACGGTTGTTATAGTTAACTAAAACTGAAACTAAATTTAAAACATTAAAAAAAATTTCTTGTTTCTTGAAATAAAATTAACGTTAACTGAAACAAAATATAAAAACTTTTATTTCAGCTGCCAAGTAAACATTTGTCTTTTTAATTAAGTTAGAAAAAACAGCTAAAACTACAACTAAAATAAAAACTGTATAGACATTTATTAAAAAAAGGCTATTAAAAATGACACAAAAAAAAAATTACTAAAACTTCAAAATAAAAATGGAAAATATGAAAATGAACTAAACTATATAATAATAACTTAAAAAATCTAAACGTATTATAATAAAAAAAAAAACTATAAAAACACAATAAAATAATATTTTATTTTTTTTGGTATTGAATTTCTTACCCAAATATTCTAATTCATTTTAAATGTAATCACCAGGGAATCAAATGTAATCTGAAGTAATAACTTAAGTCATTACATATCAGTCATTAGTGCACAATTATTCTCGGTTTATTCTCGCGTCCTCATCTCCGTTTGATGTAATTCTTCGTATTTTTAATGGCTCGCTCTGTTGCCCTAGTTATATACCTCCATCCATACTCGTCTGCAAGTATCTAAAGTGAAAAGATGAATTTGGATTGCAGAATGGAATGCCACACCAGTTCTTCAGGGGCCTGAAGCTATTCCGCCATATGGTGGCCTATTCCACACGGAGGATGGTGGGAGGGGGCTGGGCCAGCCTTTTACAAGAGATGCTTAAAGAGGCAAAGCAGATATTAATTCAGAGAGCCTACTCCAGAGTGTCCGCAGGAGCACAAATCACTGTCAGTGGATACGGAGAGGTGGGCAGGGTCCGTGTAAAACGCCCGTCTGCACTTCAAAGCCTTCTTTTGTTTAGTCTGTAATAAAGTTAGATGTGTCTCGCAGAGAAAAGGGACGAAAAAAGCCTGGAGACAGAGCACAAAGGAAGTCCTCAAAGAGCACGATTGTGTGGAAGATGGTGAAAAATGTGAAGGCTTTTCTCCTCTCGTAGGTTCACATTGGGCTAGATAGAGAGACAGGGTGGGGGTCAGATCTACAAGCCAAACCCCCCTCAGAAATCTGTCCATCTCCGCAGTGCCCTTATTACTTTGAACAGCAGCCATCAATCAACGTGTGTCCACAGAATAGAAACAACGGTCATTATTCACACTTCAGAATAAATGGAATAAAGAAAGTAAGCGCGAAAAAGGTTTACAGGCAGGGTCCAAAATGAACACTTGCCAAGCGACAAATGGGAGTAAGAATTGGCATTGGAGATGAATTAAATCAAAGTTACTTGCATGGAACTGCAACATAATACATGGCTTAAATCAAATCGTAGGAATGATAGTCTGACGTGAACAATTCAGCTCAAACCATCTAACCAAAGACAACATCAGTCGTGAACTTTACCTCAGGAAATAACTTACTTTTAGAAGTTTAAGATGCCTATTTTTTTTTATTCAGTGTTGCAAATCATATTGAATATGTAATAAATGAATATATTAGAAACATATTAGGATGCAAGTTACATAATGACCTGCACAGTTTGTCACTAATGTGCAAGAGAAAAAAAAAAAAACTAAACCCTATTCTGATAAATATACATTTTTAATTTTTTTTTTTAAATTTACCAACAAAATCATTAACGATGTTCATTTTGGACTCTCTTTACAGTAACTTATCCAAGAAACCACCACAAATCACTACACCTACACAACATATTGTCTATCTCTGTTTACTTTGGTGAACTTAGAATTTTTTTTCTGGTATGTTATAAAACACACATTATGCATTCATTTGTAGAATCGGCGCAGTTGCCATCGCCAGTTTCGCAGACAGCCCTTCCAGATTGCAGCAGGCCATAAGTGGACCGGGGCAGACAGCATCATGCTACCGAAGCCTTGTTTTAACTGCCCTGGAAAAAGGGGAGAGGGAGAGAGAGAGATTGCTGCATTCTCACTGACATGCAGAGCATTACCATAATTGGCTTTTCTACATGATAGGACAGAGGAAATAATAATGTCATTTTATTTACAGCCTTCAGTGTCCTGCCCCTCTTCCCCTCCTCCTTTTCTCTTTCGCTCTCCATCTCTCTCCCTGTCTGCCTTCAGCGTGCTGCGTAGGTCAAAAGACATGGTTTGATCAGCCCTGTCCAAAGGCATCAAAGTTGAGTGGCATGTAATGGAGACCCAGTGACAAACCACATCGGCCAGCCAAATAAGACTTGCCAGTTTTCCCATTAAAATGTCGGGTAAACGACGCGGCTTTCCTCTGCACACTCCAAAACCACTCTGACCGGCTAAATCAGCCGACTGAGGGAAGGCAGAATTGGACATTAGTAGTGCAAATGACTGTAGTGATTGCCCCCTCTCCTCCTCGATAAAATAAATAAATAAGAGGAAAAAGGCGGGGGAGAGAGAGAGGCATCGGTGGGCCGCGTTAGTGACATTCTGGGAAGGAGAGGCCTTCGGCATCTGCGCTCTGTCCGCGAGCATTCTCGTTCCCCTCTTCGAGTTCGAACACTTAGATCTGACACGTCTCAAGCGCACCAGCCAGCCCAATCAGACAGACCTGGTTTTGTCCAGCAGACCGCTTGGAAGCAGCAGAAAAGATGTATTTTTGAAGAACAGCTGATGTTTTTGGCCCGCCAAAATCACTTTGTTCCAAGCTCTGTAGGCAACATTTTGAGGCATCATAAGTAAGCAAGATGGCTATGAAAGTTCTCTAGTGTTATGTGCTTTATATGGTTTAGTGGTTGGCATTGTGCTCTGGGGTGTATATGGGAAATTTGGGTTCGAATCCAGCCTGCGTCTCATGTCCTCTTATGTCAACCCTAAAGAATTATTAAACTGAGCTTTAATGTGTATTTTCAGATTTCCGCTTGCAGAAACGGTTCAATCTCGTCTAGAGTCACGGCTTGCTAATTCTCCGCTGTTTGTTGGGCAACTGCATGCGAATCTCAACGCTCGAGTGCTCGTATGTGGGCGGTGTTTCTAAGAGCTGGCACTGGCTGTGTTTGTGTGTGCGGTGTCATGGGTGTCTATAGCAAGAAGGTTCACTCTGCGGCTGATCTTTGTTGGCTGAGACGGTGAGCTCTGCTCGTGTGCGTATGTGTGTATGTCCCGCTCATGTCCCGTTGCTGTGTCACCTGTCTAAACTCAGTGAGATCTCCGCAGCCACAGTGACAGCTCCGCTCTGGACACAGATGGCCACGCTCTCCTGCACAACACACAGACGCACACACACCTCACATATCGCACACCTCATACATGCACACAAGCACAAGGTCCCGGTGCTCTGGCTGATCGTTTTAGATGTTGGTGGGCACTCAAGAACATACACACCTTTGTTCTGTCTGTCCATACTGGTGTGTGGCGTTTGATAGAACAAACACAAGCACAGGGGCGTAAGAATGATTTGAAAATTGTGTGGGGTGGTAGGGGGCACATTTGAAATATTATCAGCCTGGCTCATGAATATTAATTAGATATAATTAGATTATAATTATTGTCAAGTAGTTTTAAGTGATTTGCTGAAAGGCATGTAAGTGGGCGCCATATTAGGAAGATTACAACAAAGCAGGTGTCTCGAGTTGTTATTTTTATTTTTTTAAGTTTAACTGAATAAGACATGTATGTGTGTGTGTTTTTTTAGTATACAATGTCATTTATAATTCTATGTGACCCTGGACCACAAAACCAGTCATAAGGGTACATTTTTTGACATTGAGATTTATGCATCATCTGAAAGCTGAATAAACAAGTTTTCCATTGATAGGACAATTTGGCTGAGATACAACTATTTGAAAATCTGGAATCTGAGAGTGCAAAAAAATCTGAATATTGAGATAATCGCCTTTAAAGTTGTCCAAATGAAGTCCTTAGCAATGCATTTAACTAATCAAAAATTAAATTTTGATATATTTACGGTAGGAAATTTACAAAATATCTTCATGGAACATGATTGTTACTTATATTCTAATGATTTTTGGCATAAAAGAAAGTCGATAATTTTGACCCATACAATGTATTGTTGGCTATTGCTACAGATATACCTGTGCTACTTTGGCTGGTTTTGTGGTCCAGGGTCACATATGTAGATCTTTTGATATGACAGAAACGAACGGATTGGAAGCAAAACTGTAATGTTTTGTTTTGGCCTCCCAAATTTGATCAACATTTGTTGAACCAGACTTTCAGGCCTTGTTTTGTATCCTATCCTTGGAAAGTGCCTGCTTCACTCAGTAAATCAAACTCTTTTCTCATTCCCCGCCACATCAAAAGCATGGTCTTTTTATAGCAACTATTGATTCGCTTAATTGTGTGTATTCTTAACAAGTTATCTGTGGCATTTTCTGCCGACAGTACAATGCGGGCTTATTTTTGACTGACAAACACAACAAGCCCCTCCCCCCCTCCTCTCCTCTTAATCCCTCTCTTATTGTTCGGCGTGATGTTTAAAAGCAGGCCCCCGATAAGAGATGTCAGCAGTCAAACTTCTGATTGGGTTATTAAGTGTGAGCTGTCGTTGCCGTCGTCTGGCGGGTTTCTTTTTTTTGACGCAGATGGCAAAAAATTGCCAAGTCGTGTTTGACGGCTTGATGCGAGGACAGTGACATGCCAACGCGCATGCCTGTCAGATGCCGTGCGGTGTCAGGGGCTGAGGAGATGCGCTCGATTTAGTGTCAGGTTCTGCCCATCTCTTTGCGAAAAAAGCCTTCTCGTTCCAGCTTTCTTCTGCGCCCCCCGTCTCACTTTTCTCTCTCTCTCGGCCCCTCTATCACTCTCTCTGTAATTACAGCAAAGATTAAAAACTTCTCTCTTTGTTTTAACGTGATAAGCTGTCTTAAATGCTGCAGTGACTTGAGGGAATTATCAGGGCTTCAATCCACTGAACCGTGTTGCGGCGTGAACATTTCTTTTAAGGCGATATTTGGATAAGTGATTTATTTGACAGTTCGTAATGTTTATTTCACCAAATCCTTTTCGCTTTACGCCGCCTACTTGATTTCTCCGAGGAATTGACGGATTGAAATCCTTCTGAGAGCTTGAGGCGGAATCTGTGATTCCTCTGGATCAGAAGCCGTCCTTTAAGAGGACGCACATACGCCACGTTCCCAGCTGTTCACGCCCCTACAGCTTCCTCCACACAGCTGTAAATGGCACCTTACAAACATCAGGTACGGAGTCCGTTCTGATTACGTGTGCTCAGCTGCACGCCGTTTGAAGCTGACAGCACATCTGCTTCAACCACTGAGACGGATCTTGGCATCTCGGACAGACATCTCCTGGTGGCTCGCTGAGATAAAGGAACAACTCTTCAAGCGCTGCCTGTCTCTTTTTCTTCTCTTTACTCCCTCCGTCTCCTCTTCTGCTCCCCTCTTTTCCTGCTCTGTCTCTTCCTATTGCCTTCAAAGTTGTGCAAGGCTGTTGTTGCGGCTTTTCTTCTCGGGTTGTGTTCAAAATGGCTGATAGTAACAATACCGCTCTCACAAAGCGAACAGGAGGCTTTTTTATAGCCGGACATGCTGTGAAGATGTATGCGCTCGCTCGCTCACACACACACACACACACACACACACACGAGCACACTCGAAAGAGGTACTTTGATGTGTTTCGATGACGGAGAGCTCATTTTGTTTATCTCCCACTGCAGATCGAAACCAGCTGATGAAACAGGAATTTAATTCTACCGCTCCTCATTAAGCACTTGGTCTCATGGACCTTTGTTCTCTTTTCATTAAGCGAATTAAACGAGTAGCATTCTTTCTCTCCCTCTGTCTCGCTCTTTTTGTCTCACAGCTGTGGGTGCCGACAGTGGGCTATCACTCTGTTTTTTCTGTCATAGCTCTGTCGGCACACAATAGAGTGAAGGAGCTTTTTGTGGCTGAAACATGAAACCTTACATTTGTGAACATTATTGTTCTGTTCCTTTTCCCCCATGTAATACATCTGACAGTACATCTTATTACCACACATTTAGCTGAGGAAAATAAGCATTTTCTGGTGTGTGGCGTAGGCAACATTTTTCAGTATCCTCTTTTTTTTTTTACCTTGAGAAATAAATGTGCACTTAGCAGTAATACGCAGAGCAAAAAGAGCCATATTTGCACAAATATGCATGAATGTGTATTTCTGAACAACATACTCGTGGGCTGATGCGGTTTTCACTAAAAATCAATGCATTAACTGGTTCTTATCAATCCACTGGGACTCTTTTGGTCAAAATATCGACAAGGGAGGAAGACATCGATGCCAGGGTTTAGAGAGCAGGTGGCCGATATAGTACATATAAAGCAATTTAAAATCAACATGAAATCCAAAATGACTCAATTTATTTTATCAAACGGATAGTTCACCTACAATTTAAAATATAATTTACTCACCCTCATTTTGCTCCAAACCTGTATGACTTTTCCAAAAGATCATATTTTAAAGAATGTTTCAACTGTTTTCGTCCAAATAATGAAAGCCATTTGGCTCCAAAACAATGGACCATACTGACTTTCATTGCATGGACAATGGGGAAAAAATTAGACTATTTAAAAATATTCAGCAGAATAAAGTCTTCATAAACCTAAATTAAAATACTATTCACTGTTAACCAAGATGCTATTTTTCTATACAAGTATTTAACTAAAAGATAAATTGGACACAAAATTGCTGTAATTAAATCTGTATATTTTTAATTTTAAGATTAAGAAAAGAAAGTTAACGACAATTTAAAAGTAGATTTTGAGACTGACCCAAAAGCAAATCTTGCTAAATCCTATAAGCAGGCATAGTTATCGGTCAATAATGAAACATTGGCCAATTAACTGGCCTATCACTAGAAGGAAGGAGCACAAAAAATTAGGGATGCACCGAATGTTTGGCAACCGAAATTATTCGGCCGAAAATAGCAAAAAAAAAAATCTCTTTCGTTGTTCGGCCGAATAAGCGAAAAGGCCGAATAATATGTACCGAACAATGACTAACGCGATCAAATAGAGGCATGCACTAATGCAGCAAACATGTCGGCAGTGTGAAAGTATTTAAAACTATCAGAGAAAGACGCAGAAATCATTACAAGCACGAAGCACCGACAGCGAGAGACAGTTTAGTGCTGCATCACATGTCTCCGATGAGAAGACGAGGTGGCTGATGCTAGTGGTTAGGCTACTGTATGATGATTGAAATCGCGAAATGGCCTCAAACGATTAGTAAATAAACTGCAGAATGTTATATTTTCTAATGCATGCACGAATTGCATGTATTCTGACAGCGCTGCACAAGCTCGCGGCGCCAGAGTTCAAAGTCCAAAGCGCGAAGGAAATCTGCGCTGAAACTGTGTTACTCGTCAGTTGCTCAGTAACATTTTTGTGAAATTTTTTTTAAAGGCATGTGACAATGTGATACGTGCGACAAATATCTTCCCCAAATCGTTATGAGAATCATTTATAAATCTGCATGCTGTTGTCCACAAAAAGAAGCACTGAGATCTTCATGCGGGGTTCTGCCAAAATTAAAGCCGAGAAAAAGCTACAACTCCAACATTCATAAATGATAGTATTGTAATTTTACTGTTGTTCTATAAAATAAAAAAAGTAAGACAATAATAATGATAATAATAATTACCCTACAACAGCTCTATTAATACATTTATTACAACATTCACACGTACTGTTCAAACTGGGATCTGTAATATTTTCTAATGTTTTAAAATAATTATCTTCTGCTCAGCAAGGCTGCCTTTATTTGTACAGTAAAAAATACATGCCTGATTCAAGTCTCAAATCAGGCCAAAAAATATTATTTTACTAACTTATTAATTTTAAGTTAAATTGTGCTTTGTTGGTATAATGTCTGCTAGAATGTTAAAAAGTGTTCAGTGTTAAAGCTGCAGTCCGTAAGTTTTGCCTCTTTGTCGCCATCTCTGTTTGAAAACCTGGAATTGCAGCTGTGTGCGGAATTATCTTGCTTGCGTGGGTTGTGAGTCGGCACGGCTCCAGCACGGATGAGTCTTAATGTTCTGAAGAGTATGTGTGGCAGTCAGTCACCGCACCGGTGTGGATATTTACTGTCTAACTGGAATATAATTTAATTTCATTCATATGTGTTGATAGCCTAGTAGCCAGGACAGCTTCTTTATGTTTACAGACGTGACGTAATGACGCAGCGGCATGCTCGAATTTCTCGCGAAAAACTACCCGTACCACTCAAATTAGAAAACTTTATTTTAAGCTAACCGTTGTGAATCGGGCTAAAGTAAGGCGATAGTTTGGAACACTGGCTGGTTATGTACTTGCTCAAATATTGATTTCGGATCATTTAACCAAAAAAAGTTACGGACTGCAGCTTTAAGTAAATATTTTAAAATTTTTGTTTTGTAATTTATTTTTTATTTGAAAAGCAGGACAAAATAGTAAAAAGCACATTTTGGCTATTTAATTTATGCAATGGTGAAAAAAATGGCAAAATAGGCCTACATGGAGGAAAAATGCGAAAAAACGTGTTCGGTATTCGACCTTCGGCCTAGTGTTTCATTTTGTTCGGCTTCGGCCAAGAATTTTTATTTCAGTGCATCCCTACTAAAAATGGTTATGTATCCTCTTGTCTTTTCTCTCACTCTCTCTTTTTCCTCTGTGGCTGCACACACTCTTGACTCCCCGAGAGTTAGTACAGCATGGACCATGACAACATGACATGCCATTTCCACTTGCATTTTAGCATGACTCGCTGCGAGAACTTCCATCGCCTCTGCCAACAGCATCGAGGCAAGCTGCACCCCGTGCTGCATCCCTGGCAATAACTCAGACGCAATCTCACACTCAGAGGAGTCTAGCTTGGCTAGTGCATGGGAGAACTGAATCAATGTCACACACAGTCTGTGCCCTCTAACTACAGGGAAAAGGAGGACGAAAAAAGCGAGAGAGAAGTCAATATGGTGGTGTTTATATGGAGTTCGTTTTCTGTAAACAAAAGGGGTGGGGGGTAAATTTTGTAATATTAGATGTAAATGGATGCATTTTCTGCATCAGTTTTGGAATGATATATTTTGCTTTTATTATAATGTTCACAATATAAGGTTTTTGTTTTTTTTTGTATAATTTTGTACAAGCATGACATTACCATGCTTTTTCACAGTTTTTTTGCCAAGATACCTTTTTTTGCTTTAGAGGACTGATTTTCAAAGGAGGACTCTCCTCTGCCCTCTTTACCCTTGCTGAGCTGTTACACGGGATAGCTTTGTTAGTCTCAGCAGTGAAGGGTGTTAGCTATCATAGTCAAGATATGGATGTTTGCCACTTTATAATTGCAAACCAGGACTACTGACAAAAAATCTCTTTAGGATCATTATTAGGGATGCAACGATTATAGATTTTGTTGGTATGATTATTGTCTGAAGAATAATCACGTTTTTACGATTATGACGATTATTATGCATTTATTCATTTCCCAACATTACTAATGTATAAAATCACATGAACACTCGTTAGATATTAAAGTGTTATTTATTGCTGGCTTTTGAAACAGAAATAACACCAACAATACAG
>NW_015637156.1:1056232-1071605 GCF_001515625.1 Sinocyclocheilus rhinocerous
AATGTACAGCTAGCCGTGCATTATCCCTTATGTATTCGCTCTTTAGCAGCAGTTTTTTACAGCAATATTTAAATGACACCCTGGTCATTCTTGGTGTACCCAAAATGGTCCCACACTATCGACAAGCATTTCTCTGGTGGAAATAAAGCTTCGCTGTTTGGTCCCTCTGTCACAGTTAATCTAATGCAGTAGCCTCCGTGCCTCTGATAAACACGTTATTTTAAGCTGGTGCACCGCTAGTGTAACTTTTTTCGTTTTGCACAAGCTGCAACAGTTCCGTTCTGTGTAACAGAAACACTCGGTTTAGCGGAACCTTTACGATTAATTAACCGTGACGTTTTAAAGTGCGGTTAATAGCGAAACCGGTTAATCGCTGCATCCCTAATCATTATGTAGGCATGCACGCACACGTTCAATGATACATTTTCCACACCTATTCCATTTAAAGTGAATTTACTTATTCAACAGTTTCACATTTGGAGGGCTCTTTTGTCTCATCATCTGTTTTTTCCCCCTCTGTTTTGTTTTCTCAGCCTATGTGCCGGAGGACGAGCTTAAGGCAGCTAAGATCGATGAGGAGCACCTGCAGGACGACGGACTCTCCTTAGACGGTCAGGACGCAGAGTACCTGTGCAATGAAGAAGACGATGGCCGTGAACAGCTGAGCTACCAGAACTCTCCACTCAGCAATGGCACCAACCCAGACGCTGGCTACGGCTCGCCCCTCAGCGACACCAGTGATCACCTGGCTGACTTCAAAAGCACCTCCTCCAAAGAAGGCCAGGATAAAGAGGAGGTTGAAGACATGGAGACAGATGCTGGACTGTCTTTGCAGGACAGCCTGGCTCAGATGAAAGCAGTCTATGCAAACCTGATTTCAGATGCTTCCTGGTCGAGTATCACAAAGGACATTATGAAAAGCAAGCAGGTTAGTGCTAGTAGCACTAACAGTACTCCAAGCAGCCACAAGGGGAACAACAGCGTTGCAAACAGCCATGCAAGCAGCATTACAAGCAGCGGAGCTAGCGGCAGCAGCAACGCTAGTGCTAGCACGAAGACAAATGTGATGCCAAGCAGCAATTCTACAAAAGCCACCGCATTAAACAATGCCAACAATGGACCCATCAATGGTGCTAACAGTGGGGGTGTTGCATATGACTGGCACCAAGCAGCTCTTGCTAAAACCTTACAGCATACGCCCTACCACCTCATGCCTGAACCAAGTCTCTTCAGCACAGTGCAGCTGTACCGGCAAAACAATAAGCTGTATGGGCCTGTGTTTACAGGTGCCAGCAAGTTCAGATGCAAGGACTGTAGTGCAGCCTACGACACGCTTGTAGGTCTCACGGTGCACATGAACGAAACAGGCCATTACCGTGATGACAACAAGGACAAGGAGGAGGACAAGGGTAAGAAATGGTCCAAGCCACGGAAACGATCCTTAATGGAGATGGAGGGCAAAGAAGATGCTCAGAAAGTCCTGAAATGCATGTATTGTGGTCACTCGTTCGAATCCCTACAGGACTTGAGTGTCCACATGATCAAAACTAAACACTACCAGAAAGTGCCTCTCAAAGAACCAATGCCAGCTCTTGCCTCAAGGCTGGTGCCCTCCACCAAAAAGCGAGCGTTCCAGGACCTGATGTCTCCATGCTCACCTGAGTCAATCTCTAGCACCCCTGGCATTCCACTGGCAGAGACTGCACCCACCAAAGATCAGAAAATTTCCAACCCATATGTCACATCTAATAACCGTTACGGCTACCAAAACGGTGCGAGTTATACCTGGCAGTTTGAGGCCCGAAAAGCTCAAATTCTTAAGTGTATGGAGTGCGGGAGTTCCCATGACACCTTACAGCAGTTGACAGCCCATATGATGGTGACTGGACACTTTCTCAAAGTCACAAACTCCGCCTCCAAAAAGGGTAAGCTATTAGTGTTTGACCCTGTGGTGGAAGAGAAAATCCAATCCATCCCTCTTCCACCCACAACAACACGTCTGCCAGCTCCCACTATCAAGTCCCAGCCTGATTCACCAGTACACCCATCCACCATGGATGAAAGGAAGGAGTCGGATGAGGAGAAAGTGGAGGAACCCGAGGAGAAGAAAATCAAGCAAGAGAAAGAGGATCCTGCTGAGAAGGTGGAAAAGACGGAGAAACCCAGCCATTACAAATATCTAAGAGAAGAGGATCTTGAAGAGTCTCCTAAAGGTGGACTAGATATTCTCAAGTCATTAGAAAATACGGTCTCCAGTGCAATCAGTAAGGCTCAGACCGGTACACCCACCTGGGGTGGATATCCCAGCATTCATGCCGCCTACCAGCTCCAAGGGTCTGTGAAATCATCTATATCTGCTGTCCAGAGTGTCCAGATTCAACCAACATACAACGCCAGCAGCTTGAAATCTTTGACCTCTGACTCCAGCACTCTGATCCATTCTCCAAGCAGCCCATCACCACCTCTAAACCATAAAAGCAATGTCCTAGCCATGGAAGAGTTGGTGGAAAAAGTAACAGGAAAAATCCCTTCAAAGAAAGACAGGGATGAAAAATCAACTGAACGTGGCTCCAAATATATCACTGCTGAATTACCCTCCCCTGTTCTCAAAGACCGAAAGGACCTGCCAAGACCAAATGATCTTTGCAAGCCAACAAAAAACGGCACGGTAGATAAAGACCTAGAGCACGTTCCGGTTCGGGATGGAGAATACAAGGAAAGCCATGCAGATAATCCTGTCAAGAATGGAACAGATGTCCTCAAATCGCAAGTCAGCAATGGTTGCGGTAATTTAGGAATCATCACTGACCACTCACCAGAACAGCCTTTAGTCAACCCTCTCAGTGCATTGCAGTCTATCATGAACACTCATTTGGGTAAGGCCTCCAAAACAGTCAGTCCACTCCTAGACCCACTAGCAATGCTGTACAAGATCAGCAACAACATGATGGAAAAGCCCATGTACAATCCAGCTCAGGTCAAGCGAGTCGAGCCCATCAACAGATATTATGACAATGACGACGATCAGCCCATGGACTTGACCAAGTCCAAAAGTGGCAATGGGCCCACCAACAATTGTTCATCCACAGTTATCAGCAACAACAACAGCAACATCACAAACAGCACCCGGCCCTTCTTGTCCACACTGGCTGAATCGGTCTCATCTCCTCTTCGGGAGAATGCCCTAATGGACATCTCCGACATGGTGAAGAACCTCACAGGTCGCCTGACGCCAAAGTCGTCAACCCCTTCCTCTGTATCCGAAAAGTCGGACGCAGATGGCTGTGCTTTTGAGGACGGCCTGGAGGATCTTTCACCCATTCAGAAGAGGAAAGGCAGGCAATCAAACTGGAACCCTCAGCATCTGCTGATCCTTCAGGCTCAGTTTGCATCCAGCCTTCGGGAAACCCCTGACGGGAAGTACATCATTACAGACCTTGGTCCTCAGGAGCGTGTACATATTTGTAAGTTTACAGGTCTCTCCATGACCACCATCTCCCACTGGTTGGCGAACGTCAAGTACCAACTCAGGCGGACAGGTGGAACCAAGTTTCTGAAGAACATAGACTCAGGCCACCCACTGTTTCTGTGTAGTGATTGTGCCTCCCAGTTCAGAACTCCCTCCACATACATTAACCACTTAGAGTCCCACTTGGGCTTTAGCTTGAAGGACCTCTCAAAGTTATCAATAGACCTCATAAGAGACCAGCAAGCAGTCACAAAAATGATCACAGATAAGACATTCAGTGCCCTTGGCTTGACTGAGGACGACTCTAATTCCATATTTCAGTGCAAACTGTGCAATAGGACTTTTGTCAGCAAGCACGCAGTGAAACTGCACCTCAGCAAAACGCACGGAAAGTCACCGGAGGACCATCTGATCTTTGTTACTGAGCTGGAAAAGTTAGAAAAGGCCTAAGGAAAGCAGGCTGGTGGCAGTGAAGTGACTGGATAGAGAATCATTGCACTACATCACTGTACTGCACTGCGCCTGAACTGAGCCTTCAAAATCAGTCCAACTTCTGTCATGAAACTGCCTGATTGGACCATGATCTGTTTCGATTTTTTCCCCTCGTTTTTTAGTCTCTTGATTTCTATCTCCTGCTTTGTACTGTATTTATCTGATATGTGTCGGTTATGTGCATGTTTTTGTTCTTTATTTTTATTTCTGAGTGACTTCATTCAAACAGAATTTACAATTTGTACTCTGTTGAATTGGGAATGAAACAAACATGGTATCCATGGGCATGGTCTAAAACAAAGTGGCAAAAGAACTTCTGAATAGAACGAGTTGCGTCGTACTGAACTCTCGCTATACGTCAAAAAAGACTGACTTCAATAAAGCACTCCGTAGTGTTGAATGTTATGAGAATATGTATAAAATGAGACCGAGCTATTTTGTTAATTTGAGCTCCGATTTTCAGATATTGGCTTGACATAAATCAAACTGCAACCCTTTGAAGTGAAAACAATGCATTGTAGATTTTGTTGAGTCTTCTAAACCTCGAAGGATATTGAAGATTTTGACAGGCTGCCTATGATTATACACTTTGGTTTTTCAAAGGCATTTCTTTATGTTTTTAATAATCATTGTTTTTTTGTTAAGTATCATTTTATACAGTAGCAATTTGAAACGTATGCTTTGGTACCACTATTCCTCTTTCTATGGTTTCGCTTCTGTTTCGACCTGTAAAGACTTAATTGAAATCTTATATACAGCACATATATTTAAATGATCAGCGAAGATGTGTAAATTTCCATCATCATATCTTGCCAATTGCCGCAGCTCAACATTGTTTGTATGGTGTGCATTCTTTTATATTGTCATTTTATATATAGTAAACGAAAAGGAAATAATATGTACAGAGATGTATATGCAGTATATGTGCTGTAGAACCACGATTCATCCTTTAGTTGAACTAAGTTCTCTGATGTGGTAAATATGAATTGACTGAAGGAGTTGCATCACTGTTGGTGCATGGAGTATGAGAGGGAACCAAGCAATGCAAAACATGAAATACAGTACATTTCAATGTTTTAGCTTGCCATTGTGAAAAGTACCATCAATTCCCTTAATTAAAAAAAAAATTTAAAAATGTTTTTGTCCCTTAATTGTAAAATAAAACCTGAAGCATTTCTTGATTAATGCTGTTCTCCATTTGGTCATTTGTGTGTTTTTTTCTCTTTTCTTAATCAACAATTTGGATGTGAAGAACGTTCTACTTCTACCTTATGGACTTTATTCCAGCTACTTCAGAGTTGAAATATTCGGATGTTCATTGTCCATTTTTGCCTTTGTTGATCTTTGAATGCAGCACCTTTTCTGTGCTGTATTTAAATGAGAGCGATGTTTCCAGACACAAAACCTGCTGGTAAACAGGAAACACTCTCTAGCCGGAGCCAAAATGGGCAAAGAACTTGTGGATTTAACGCTTTTCCATAAAGCCTGTATATCTGGCTTCTCGGGACCGATTCTGTAGCATTGATCCAGCCCTTCCTCTCTTTTTTTGGAGGATCTTAGTGCAGTCCCTGTACGTATTCTATGTAAATGACAGCAATCATGACAACTGCGACATTGTGAGTACCTGCAGAGCAGAGTGAAACATCGGCAGATAGACGCAGTTTAAGCAGATTTGCATATTTTTTTCTCTCTCCTGTTCACACAAGCGCTCTCCAAGCATTTCACGGGGTTTTCAGACTTAGAAATAAATGCCCAATTTCTAGTGGGAATCAAAGATTTACTCTTTTCAGCTCAATTACTGAGTGATTATACGTGTGGACACAGGGGGCTTGAGGGGAAACAAAACAAGAAGGTAAAGGACCGAAATATGCAGTGTTTGCACAATAATCTCAATCTCCATTTGAAGCCGCTTTGGGGAGTTGCAGTATCAAACCCCTTGTTAGTTGCCCTATTTGAGAGTATCCTCTCACTCAAATTGGCATGTTTTGATTTCCCAGTGGTCCCATACTGAATATTCTGAGCCTCCATCTGCTAGTTTTGCTTTCCTCAATTACTGCAATTCTTTTTCATTTTCATTCAAAAGGCAGGATATCTGTGCAAACTATTGGACTTATTAAGCCATATAAATCCAAAAGTATCCAACTATTTGTGCATAAATAATTTGTCATCCAGAGAAATATTTTTATACATGAAGGGTGCAGGTTTAGGCTTTGAGTATGTTCTGGAGTAGATTTAAAACTATTAATTTATTCAAGACATGGTTCTGGCGTAACTTTTCCACGCGTTGGAATATCCTTGATATAATAACCCGAAAGCAATATTGTTATTGAAATCAAACCTTTTGAGTATGGAGCAGACTTAAGTGTATTATAAAATTAAGCCTTCCATTTCCTTCCACATCTGGGGTCCCGACGCACACAGAGATAAAGGGGCCATGCCAGGTCTCTCTTAACGAATTGACTTACTGCCTATCCACAGATATCACATGCTACGAGAAACAAAAGGTTGTAGAAGCATTTGACAGCATACGTTTGTTTTAAAGCTCCAGTTAAATGCAAATGCAAACACAAAACTTTAGGTGAGACAATGTTAGACACAAAGGTTTGGATGCCTTGCAACTTTGTAAGTGGCAATAGCATTTTTAGCAGTAAACAGGCATGTTTCATCTGTATCTACGTGTTCCTGCCAAGTACATTTTTACTATGAACATTAATCATGATAGTGATACATTTCTGTTTGAGGAAGAATGCATTTGGAATGAAATTCTTAAAGGTGCTTATTGATTAATGAACAAAATGATTGATTAATTAAACAAATATGTAGTTTAGACATCAAAACAGATGTCTTGACATCAAAACAGATGTCTTCACTTGTGCTATCACCACCCTAAAATACTTAGATGTTTCATATCAAGACGGGATGAAGGCTTGAAGGAACGCAGAAATTTGAATAAGTCTTTGCACGTCAGACATCAGTGTCATTACTGATGCAACTCATCACTGTGATTTCATCAGCTTAACCTTATGTCTCACGTTTTGTTATTTCACTTCAAGCAAACAGGAAATAAATCATCTTGGTCTGTTCCTTTGCTGCTCGACCTCACAGACAGACGGCGAAGCATAAATATGATGCCACACAAAAGAATTCACTGATAGTGGGACTATGATGGTTTTTAACTGGCTACAATTTGCTGTTTTCAAAAGGCAAAGCAGAGAGACTTCAACGTAATTTAAATGTTCTCTATCGAAATTGCACACTTTATACAGAGAGGAATAAGTTGACAGATTGAAAATAATAAAATCTGGAAAATGACACATTGTAGTCTGTGAATGACAGAATTTTTGAATATAAAATGAAAAAGAAAACTTTTAGTCAACATCCATCCAGATGGACTGTTTGTTTGGCCAAAAATACTGATTGGAATCTTTAAAAAAAATTAAATGTAAAAAATGTCCTATCACCTTGTCATTCTAAACCCGTTTGACTTTCAGTGTTGTGTAGAAAACAAAAGGAGATGTTTTGCAGAATGTTCATGCTGGTACTTTCCGTAATTTTTGAAGATTGACAGCTCAGGTGCTCTTAAAAATGAAGCTTCCAAAAGAGAATTTTTGCAGTGATGCCTTAGAAGAACCATTTTTGGTTCCCAAAAGAAGATTTTAAGTAATACGCAGAAGTTTTGTGGAATGGAAAGGTTCCATGGTTGTCCAATAAAGAACCTCACCATTCATTGTATAAACCGTTCTGCTAAATGGCTTCTTTCGTGTTCCTCAGATGGAAGAAAGTCATACAGGTTTGGGGCGACATGAAAGCAAGTAAATGATGACAGATATTTCATTATTGCGTTCACCTTCACCGAAAGCCTGGACTTTAAATACACAACTTTAAAAACACATGCAGCTTGAAATGCATCAGCAGTGACACCTTAAAGTGTTCCTCCATTGAATTTGAAATGTTTTAAGCCTTTAAAAACTCATTTGACAGCCTGTGCGCTGACTATTTCCAGTCTGAATTTGTTATTCTTAAGCTGTCCGCAATGAGGCCTGTGTTTCTGTCAAATGACAGCTGTCAAACTACAAGGCAGAATGTGTAAAATTGAATCACAGTTGAACACTGTAGAAAACAAAGGCCTGTCAGATAAATGCACACGGCAGAATAAATTGTGAGCCCGTTTGATTGGCAGCTCTAGGACGAAATGTACATTTCCGAGAATAAATATGGCTGGAAAACTTCGAGTCCCATCAGGTGATGGACTGTGGGATCATTGCATTAAGACTTATTTGATGCTTCCTTCCCAACGGATGTGTGAAGTGTTGGGGAGACGGCGTCACAAATGGTTGTGTTCCTGTCAAAAGTGAGCCGTGTTTGGAGATGGAACGTCTCGCTTATTCATCTGCGTGCGGATAGCGGCCTGAAGAATGGAGATGTGACAAAAACGCTTCTTTATAGAATAATGACGGCTGACACGAGGCCTAATGGATGCAGTGTTTTTAATCTCTGTGAAGGCTCAACCCGGTGATGGACTCGGCTGCCAGGCCTACAGGTGTGCTGTGACAGCCTGTCTATTCTACTGCTCATCACTCACACCGAGCAGAGACGACCAGCTTCACTTCAGCCCCATCCGCTCAGCCGCTGTATTGGACTCGATAGCAAAGTGGAGGGGAGTGGCACCAAAACCCGGGCTGAAATCCGCCCACAGCTTCTCTGCCGTCTTTATACAGAGGTTAAAAGAGTCAAGTCCGATGTTGCGCAGAATACATCAAGTTTGCTATGACAGAAAGAAGAGCAAGTTAGCTTAGTCAGGAACACACTTTTAAGCTGCAGATAAACTGCCGGATATCAGAGGAAAGACATTCAGATCATTCATGAAAAGGATTTTATATATAGTCATGAAACTTAACAGAAAAACAATATGAAATAGTTTGACTATAGTGTTTTGAACACTTATTTTGACATTTGTCAAGTGCCTTTTGTGCCCACTTTCATGACTTTTATATGACATCCATATACTTTTGTGTATTTGTTAATTTTCTACCTTTTTTGGTTAAGCATTAGTGCGAGTTCTAATAGTCGTGCAAAGTTAATAATATAAATGATGAAAAATTATTGTCCCACTTATATATATATAATTGGTGTTATCATGGTTAAAAACTTGTATTTTGAAAATATAAGAAGTTGGGGAAAAGTCCTTCCAAGGTCATGAAATAAAATTTTCTTCCTATTAGATTGTGTTTTATTAACATCTACACCTACCCCAACCCTAAACCTACCCCTTACAATAATGCAAAAATAGTAATTATTGTTGTACAGTGTGAAAAAAATTACGCTGTATTGATGTGCGCATGTCCAGTAGTGCCATATGTATCCCTTCTAGCCTTAACCCTTGGTTTTTTTCTGCACCAGTTTTGTTGAAAAGGTAATCAATTTGACAGATTTTTAATGGATTTTCTATATTTTAAAATATCATTGGTGTTACATTTTTTAATGTTTTATTTGATGTTATGATTTATTGAATAGTAAGTCAAGCATTTCCAGATAATATCGACACCACCTTGGAAAATCGATTCATATTTTATTATATTTAAATTAGTTATATTAAATTCTATTTATATTTTAGAATTACTAAGTCATTTCATGTCATGTTTTTCTCTCATATTGGAATTATTAAAAAATAATCATGAATATCCCTTAAAAATACTATAATTAAAGCTTTAAATTGGCTTTATATTATTGTATCACCATGAGTACTGTTTTCATCCAATGTCTGCCCTTCTATAAAGATGTCTGTGTGCAGCCATTTTTTGCCACTCACTCAACAGTGAATGATTGAATTTTGAATTTTTGCTAGACTGCTTTGTGAGACAAAAGCTTGTGCAAATGTTGCTGTGGGATTTGTATGCAATTTCAGATTAAATTGATGTAGGGAAAAGTCAGCGAGTGATGCAGAGTGAGAAAAAGAAGGGAGGGAATGAGAAAGATCTGTGTGAATTAATGAGCACAAATATGCTTCCATGCCATTATTATTCGTTGGTGAAAAATGCGTATTCTTACTCCCTGACGGCCCGAGCAGCTGAGAGAAAGTAACTGACTTTGTTGTTAAGTTTCTGTGATTGTTCTTTCAGATTCAGCTGAGTTTCCTCTCAGAGGCTTTCGACTGGCTGAACACATTTGTTTATCTTCGCGCCGTACAGGTACAGTAATTGTAAAGCGTTTCTTTTCTTTACTACACAGTTTTCATCAACAACAACTGAAAGACTTGAATGACAGATAGGTATTACCATTGCTGAAATGACTTGTCATGTTTGCATTTTTGATTTATATTAAAAGTACACTCTACAACAAACAACTCTACTAATACGTTTTCAGTGTGGGGAAGTTACTTTCATGGTTACAAGCTAATTATAAGTTACAGTAGCTAAACAGCCAAGCTATTGGCTATAGGCTAGTGATAGCAAGTTAGCTTTGAAAGCAAGATCCCCACCCTCCCAGTATAATCACTCTGCAAAGCCACGCCTCCCCCAAAACAAACAAACGTGCTCCAACAGACCAGTATGGTGACCGGGAGGGGACATGTTCGGTTCACTTAGTTTTGTCGTGGCCACGACATATTAACTCGTGGGAATGTGATAATATGTCATGGATAATATCTCGAGATCCTATGTTGAGGGAACAACATCCATTTGACATAAGGATGTCATTACCTCAACAAAATGATCTCGTGGCCACGACATATTATGACGTTCCCACGAGTTAATATGTCGTGGCCACGACAAAACTAAGTGAACCGAACATACCCTTCCGGTCACTGTAGATAGAGACTAACCGGTGACACGATGAGAGACATTGTTGGTGGAGGATTGAATGCAATACTGTCAGATTACCTCATTCACCGGTGAGAAAACATTACAATACAAAGCGCATAATATTACAGTAATAGTGCCTGTCGTTCTCGCTGGAACACGTTGATGTCATATCATGTCCGTGCAAACAGGGTGCGCAGAGGTATACAAATACATATTTGACAGGCAGGTTGGACAGCCTATCGTAATGTTCGGACCGAACATTTTGATTGGACGAACATTTTATGGTCCTACGCCTTCCACAACCTATATAAATACATATAAATAAATTTAGACCACTTGATTGTAATCGGAATGTGAAGAGACTTTCAACCAGCATAACAAAACATGTTTTTTTAACTAAATCACCTACCCTGCCTTTAAATTAACTACATTGAAGCTGTGAAATATATTTTTAAGCATATACTTGAGTAATGGCTGCTGAAAATGCAGCTTTGCCATCACAGGAATAAATTACATCTTAAAATAATTTTTTTTATTTCCAATTGTAATATAATTTCAAAATATTACAGTTTTTACTGTATTTCTGATCAAATAAATCCAGCTTTGGTAAGCATAACAGATATATTTCAAACACATAAAAAAAAAAAAAAAAATCTTACCAAGCGACTGGACAGTACTGTTTTTTTCTTTCTTTCTCAAAACCTGTTCTCAAAACAGCATTTTAAATGAATGGACTTTACTGGAGTGACAGCATTCAACTTAAATTTTACTATAAAACAATTAAGTTTTATAATTAAGTATTAGCATTTATGTAATATATATTATTTATTTAGTTAGTTAGTTAGTTAGTTTTGCTGTCAAAATGGCCTAAAACGGCTTGTAGGGTCTCTACTGAATCGTTTTTTTGAATAGGTACATTGAAACAAACTGATTCACTAGAATGAATCTGACTTTTGAACGCTACAAATGCAAGAGAATAGTTTAGGAAAGCTTGTTTGAATATTGATTCTTATATGCTTGACTCTTATATGAAATACAGGTTTTGGTTCATTTTAATGTTAATTGTTGGGAAAAAGTAGCTTGTTACTGGAAAAGCTTGTCTGTTTTGAAAGCAGCATTTACAGTCATGCCAAAACAGTTAAGTTAGTAGGCTAGTGTTTTTACTGTTTTGTTTTTACTTTACCTGTTAGATAATTTGGTTAATGTAGGCGGTTTGAAAAGTGCAAAATGTACCTTTAAGTGTGTCTACAAAAGCACAAAACCACCATTTTTTTCAGTCCTGTGTTCAGTCCAGTCTTTTTTTTTTTTTTCAGTCAAAATCCAGAAAAGTTTACACAATGTCCTGCCTTACAAGATGTCCAGTGTTTTTATTATTTTTTTCTTGTTGTGTTGCAAGTCAGACACACAAAACTGTGTTCCACCTTACCACCTTTACAAACAACGCGAGCATGTCCACCCCATCGCCAGCTTAACCTGACACGCGTCTGCGCTGTGTTTTTTCCCCGCTTGCTTTTTCTGGTTTGGTTTTGTTTTAATCAGATGGAGGGTCTCTTCCGACGATGTCACGTCTGGGCTCACACACGCACGCTCAGAAGGACAGTGGGCTGTCCGGTGTAGCATCATTAGCTCAGCAGAGACATGCCGGCCCTGACACATGTCGAGCGGCATGCAGCCAACCCACGGACGAGCACGAGTCGCTCCTGCATAATTTGAAGGTAACGCCACATTTCTGTGCAGGCATGCTGTCAGTGGTCCACGGAGAACAGGGGACACTGGGGTGGGGGGAGGCAAGGAGAGACGGAGAGGGGAAGAAATTTATCCAGAGAGCTGTAGTGGTCTTCCTTATTCCTGCTTCTCCTTGTGGAAAAACACACCTGTGCGCTTCTTCTAACACGGCTTGAACATAATTCACCGTCTGACAAGTCAAGAGTTTCAAATGTCAACCAGGGCTGATTTGTTTCTTTCTTCCTTTTTTATAAACTGACATTGTTTTCATGTATGCTGATTTTTGAAATGCCAGACTCACTCTAAATGAGAAATTCTAAATTCTACCATGCTAAAGCTAACCATTAGCATTCCAACAGCGCTTGCTCGGTATGCAATTTGAAATCATTTAAATCATCTTTGCTCATAGGTGCTCAGTTCTGCTGCCAGGTCGTTTTGAGCCAATGTCTGAAAATGAGCTGAAGATAACATCATGACAGCGCTGATTGGCTGAAGGCACCACAAATATATGCATAGTTCAAAGTGCATCACTAGCAAACTATGACATTGTATGTGTGATTGGGCAGTGGACGAAAACATAAATGTCTATTTCACACAGTTAAAAGCTATCTGAAAACAAATGTTTAAACAAAGGACAATATTAGAGATACAATATTACTAGTCTTGCGTAGCCAGACCTTCAGACTGACGGCTGAAGGTCTGGAATTCATGGCAGCTTTCATTGGCAATTCGTTTCGTTCATCAATCACAGTTCGTTGCGTTCAGCGTCAAGTTTCGGGGCGTGGAAATGTCGCCACAATAAAAGACCGTTGTGTAAAACTCTCGAACGTATTTTAAAGATTCTATGCCGCGAACTTTAAATATTTCACATACTTTTGAAAATCCAGCATTTAGTTGATCCTGATAAGCGCTCGTCGTCACAGTTGTAAACGCGACGGCTTTCTTCTTTCGTGAGGGGGTTTGGCGTCACGGCATCTTTGTTTCCAGGTGGAACGTTAAAGAACGTGACACACACATCTCCCGGAAATCCTGTATAATTCAACCAATCCGATGACGACTTCGAAACTCCTGTGGGCTGTCCGGTGTAGCATCATTAGCTCAGCAGAGACATGCCGGCCCTGACACATGTCGAGCGGCATGCAGCCAACCCACGGACGAGCACGAGTCGCTCCTGCATAATTTGAAGGTAACGCCGCATTTCTGTGCAGGCATGCTGTCAGTGGTCCACGGAGAACAGGGGACACTGGGGTGGGGGGAGGCAAGGAGAGACGGAGAGGGGAAGAAATTTATCCAGAGAGCTGTAGTGGTCTTCCTTATTCCTGCTTCTCCTTGTGGAAAAACACACCTGTGCGCTTCTTCTAACACGGCTTGAACATAATTCACCGTCTGACAAGTCAAGAGTTTCAAATGTCAACCAGGGCTGATTTGTTTCTTTCTTCCTTTTTTATAAACTGACATTGTTTTCATGTATGCTGATTTTTGAAATGCCAGACTCACTCTAAATGAGAAATTCTAAATTCTACCATGCTAAAGCTAACCATTAGCATTCCAACAGCGCTTGCTCGGTATGCAATTTGAAATCATTTAAATCATCTTTGCTCATAGGTGCTCAGTTCTGCTGCCAGGTCGTTTTGAGCCAATGTCTGAAAATGAGCTGAAGATAACATCATGACAGCGCTGATTGGCTGAAGGCACCACAAATATATGCATAGTTCAAAGTGCATCACTAGCAAACTATGACATTGTATGTGTGATTGGGCAGTGGACGAAAACATAAATGTCTATTTCACACAGTTAAAAGCTATCTGAAAACAAATGTTTAAACAAAGGACAATATTAGAGATACAATATTACTAGTCTTGCGTAGCCAGACCTTCAGACTGACGGCTGAAGGTCTGGAATTCATGGCAGCTTTCATTGGCAATTCGTTTCGTTCATCAATCACAGTTCGTTGCGTTCAGCGTCAAGTTTCGGGGCGTGGAAATGTCGCCACAATAAAAGACCGTTGTGTAAAACTCTCGAACGTATTTTAAAGATTCTATGCCGCGAACTTTAAATATTTCACATACTTTTGAAAATCCAGCATTTAGTTGATCCTGATAAGCGCTCGTCGTCACAGTTGTAAACGCGACGGCTTTCTTTTTTCGTGAGGGGGTTTGGCGTCACGGCATCTTTGTTTCCAGGTGGAACGTTAAAGAACGTGACACACACATCTCCCGGAAATCCTGTATAATTCAACCAATCCGACGACGACTTCGAAACTCCTGAAGTGTTTCCACTTTTGTGTGCCATATGCATCAGACGTTTAGCCAACGGTCCGTGGGCGTGACGTCTGAGACTTGAGACTACAATATTACAACATTATTTTTTTTTTTTTTCAGAAGAGAGCTCTTATGGTTCTGTGGAAAATTTCAGAAAAAAACAAGGATTGTACTAAATGTATTTTTAGGGCTGTCAAAGTTAAAAGTTAAACTGCTCTGGAAAGATGTTTATTGTGAAAAGCGCTATATTAATACATTTCAATTGAATTTAAAGTATCTCTCTTTAGGTTTATATATCTAGAATTACTCTAATAATAATGTGTGGAAAAAAGATGAACTTGACACAAAGTCAGTCTTTTCCAGGTATTATTTTAAGTATTCGATAGGAATTTAAATGCCAGTTATTTAATTTTGTATAATATCATGCTTTTTCTCACACAGTAAGAAATAAATTAATAGTGAGAAACTTAAATTTTAGACTCAATATTTCTGGTTACTTTTTCTCTGGGAAGTAAACCGTTTTAAACAAACAAACAAACAAAAAACTGAATTAAACAGTTACAATCCACCACTATACCACAAAAAAGTGTATATTTAGTATATAATTATATTAATATATATATATA
>NW_015637156.1:1071642-1110686 GCF_001515625.1 Sinocyclocheilus rhinocerous
TAAATGGCTGTCTATGGGGAAAGATGCTTTTGCTTACAGATGGTAGGTCTGTAGGTGCGGTATCCACCAGAATGGGCTAACATGGCTATGCTAACCTACAAAACCTTGACCCCTTGGCGGAAGCTCAGTGAGAATGGAGGCAGAAAAGCAACTACTCCAGTGCCCGATTGGGACCCATCATGAGTGATCCATAATTCTATTACTGACAATCAAACTCAATTGTACTTGAGTCATGTCTTCGCAAGAAACCAGAGTCCTGCTTTTACGAACAGTACATTACCTTTCAAGTTGCATCCATGGACAATCGATCAAAGGTCAAAGATACTATTCCTGTTTTCCAGCTCAGTGCTAATATATGCAGCAGTACTGCTCTGTAGGTATTTCACAGGCCTCATCCATCAGTCCATCCATGCATTATGCATATCAGAGGTCATATTGGCGGCTGCCTCCCCTGCAGAGGCGTTAATCCTTATCTTAGCTGTAATAACAAGATTAGGCAGGCTGAGGGGCTTATTGGGGCAGCTGGGGGTCCTGCTCTGACCGCAGTGGGGTTGACAAGGCTGAACCGATGGGGAAATCCTGCATATTGGGCCAACGGAGCTCATTGATTACTTTAACTTACTAAATTGGCCCCGGGTTGTGTTTGACGCAGTGTATGGAGTCCATCTGTTAAACGGTAGTTAGCTTCACAGGGAATGGGCTAATGTCACGCCAGTGGTGCTGAGTGGAATTTACTTGGACAAGCTGGGATAGAAATGATGCTTTAGGCAGCTCACATCAGCTTGGGATGGTCATAAAGGTTTATGATGCCTAAGATAATTCTCCTCCGTGGATGTTCAATGTCACCAGCTATGTTTTTCAGTATCCTATTAATTTGAACTACATTATATGGCCAAAAGTGTATGTGGACATCTGAACAGTACACCATACGTGCTTGTTGAACATTTCATTTCAAAATCTCTCTCAATAAAAGCTTTCAATCTTCTGGGAAGGATTTGCACAAAATTTTGGAACATGGCTGAGAGGACTTTCTCTCATTAAAGCCACAAAGCATCAGTTAATATAAACCAAGCAACATTTATTTTAAATAATCAGACTATACCACAAACACATTTCAATCAAAACAGTCCATAGAAAGTAGTTTGCCTGGTTTCAAATTATAAAATGTTTTGGACACTGGTTATCAAAAGCTGTCAGTGGATCATTTGCATAGGTAATGTGATAAACTACATTTACAATACACCTGTGGTTACTCTGCTATAGGAAACTTGTGAACTTGAGGTGAACTTTGGGTAAAAGTCATTTGAAATGCATATGTCATGTAACTATAAGTGTTAGTTTTATGTTTCCTTTTCAGTTCTTATAAACTATATATATATAAACTATATAAACTATAAAATATAACCAATTCCCGAACTAATGACTCTTACAATCCGGTTGTTCCAGTGAATCACAAACGTTCAGTGCAACCAATGAAGTCCAATTCCTGAACAAAAGACTCTTACTAGACGGTTCTTTTAAGTAAATCACAAACATTTAGCAAAACCAGTGAAGTCCAATTCTTGAACGAAATACTCTTATGAGTCTGTTCTTTAAAGTGAATCACAAACATTCAGCACAATCAGTTAAGTCTGATTCTCAAACGAATGACTCTTATGAGTTCATTCTTTTAAGTGAATCACTAATAATTAGTGCAACTAGTGGAATCACGGGCCAAATCTTTAAGTGAATCACGAACAGCTCGACCAGTGAAGTCCGATTCCTGAGTGAAGGGCTATTGTGTGCTGGTACTTTAGTGAATTTAAAACATACATGACTAGTCTGATCCCCGAGGTAAATGCACTTATAACCCTTATATTTTTAGTGAATCACAAACAGTGTGACAAAGTCAGATTTCCAAGCAAGAGTCAATTCTTTCTAGTGAATTGCAAACACCTTGATAGCAAATGCCACTTGGGTATTTGTATATAATGCAAAATGTGACGCATTTTTGGTATGTTTATGAACCTTTTTCATTTCTGGCTAAGTAATCGTCCTCTTTCCTGTCCATGTAGTCATCCATGGCAGTGCTTTGAGAATCCTTCCCGGCGTTCCCCATGACTTGAACGGAGCATCGCTCAGTGCCGTGATGGCCCTATTCACACTCAGGTACGCCCTTGCATGTACTTGAGATTCATAAACATTTTCACCGTTAGCAATTTTTATTCCTCAAAAGCACACGTCCCATAACTGTCACAGACAGATGCTTGCTTGGAATGATGTATGAATGCTCGGGATGACATGGCTGGCTGCTTTGAGCGGCAATGTTTAGAGTCTATTAATTTTACAGTGCTGTTTGGAATTATCCATCTGTTTAAAGGTTAACTGCCTTCTTGCTTGTGAAGAGTACATTTCTCACACACACTCAAGCTTAACACACGTAAGAACATTACCATCATCGCCGCACGCAAGTTTTACCGCAGTAGCTACACCGTGCACGTCAAGCGGCAAAGCCCATTAAAGTGGTATCGGGCGGCGCGACTCTCTCCGCTACTTTAACGGGCCTGCCCGGATGTACACTTCCGTATTATCAGGCAAACAATCCACTTAATGCCCAAAGTGAAGTGAAGAGGCGTTTTTACAAGTCTGTAGATGAGCCTCGCTTTCATGGGCGCTGTCCGTACTCTGATTTAGCATGCTAGCCTGCCACTTGACTGTCAGTCGGCCAGAGTAATCTCTCCCCGTCAGCTGCCAGCGAGGGTGAAGTTCATCTTTGCAATAACGTTAAATGCACTGGCGCTTCATCCTTCATGAATATGAATGGCTATATAAATAGGAAAGTTGAAGAGCAGATAGATCGGGTGGCTGTCACTTCAAACTTCCTAATCATCTCCGCTAAAAGCATGTCTTGCCAAGCAACGCGAGTCAGTGGGACTTGTCACGAACCTTGGGTAGGTAAGCGCTGTTTTGGTTTGTTTTTTACCACACAACCTATCAAATGTATCTCCCTCGAGAGATTCTCATGGGACGGGTGTATCAGCTGCAACACGCTATGGCAGCCGATTACAAGACGTGTCTTATCTTTGATAATGCAGCGTGGTCTCCTGAGGGCTTGCACCTACTGTGAAGCACATAACGATTCCTAATTCATTGTAACTCAAAACAATAACCATTGAAGCTTACTGCTTGTAGGAAAATGGGGTGAAATTGATATAAATAATTATTTAGGCACATCAGCAGAGATAGCTAGTATGTCGCCTTTAAAGGAACAATTCACCCAAATATGAAAATTCTGTCATCATTTATTCACCTGCGTCGTTCCAACCTGTATGACTCTTTTTTTTTTTTTTTCTGGAACCCAAAAGATGCTATTTTTAAAAATCCAATTTCTTATGAAGTCAAATCTATGGAAGCTTATTTCCACCACAGAATTAAAAATAAAATAAAAACGTAACAGACTTTTCATCCCACAATTCTGGCCCTTTTTTTTCCTCAGCGGTGCGAGATATGAACCCAAAATTGCTAGATATAAACTTTTTGAGAATAAAGTCAGAATTGTAACAAAAAGTTTCAATTACCAGTTATAATCAGTGAGTTAAACTCAAATCAAATTCATAAACAGATCATTGACAATTGACATGTTTACATGTGCAGAAATAATGTGGTTATTTCCACAGGATTCAAATCGGCATATGCCACATATATTGCTACAATTATTGAGCCTAATCATATCAATTTGATCAAAGTATTGTGTTTACATGAGGTAAAGTTTATTTGCAATATTACCTACTGTAAATCTCATTATCGCATTCTAAGGGTGCATGTAAACAAAGTCAGGCAGTTTTTTGCTGTGTACTTGATCAAATGATTCATTAAAAATACTTGTTTGAGAGCCAATGTGAACATCAAGTTTTTCAGTATATGATCAATTTCATCAAACAAATCTGTTGAATGGCTTTAGAAGACTTAAATTATAGTGCATGAGTCATATTGATAGCTCTTTTTTTTCACTATTATCTGGTTAAGTCTGATGCATGCGTCACAGTATCCAGGTCCAAAAGCAAACAAAGTCTCAAAAGCAAACAATAAATAGTGATTCATTTTTTATGAATTGTTAAAATATGTAATGCCGTGAGTCCAGACATTTAAGTGTATACAGTGTGGTTTCAAAAGCTTAGATATTAATGAATAGTCCTTATAAATGGCTGTTGAGATCATATTCTCACTTGAAATGGAGCAGACTCAGAATTTGGACTCAGAAACGGTATTCGATATGTAATAACTTAACAGGTGGATGGTGCTTTTGTGTCCATTTTGAAGCTTTTTGAAACCTCCGGTCCCCTTTCAGTGAAAACAGAGACCAGTACAATTCTTCAAAATCCTTCTTTTTGTGTTTCCCAGAAAGTCATAGAGGTTTGGAACAGCATGAGGGTGAGTAAACGATGACAGTACATTCATTTTTGGGCGATCTACTCCTTTAAGGCTTCTTTCATTCCACCTCTTTGTGGTCTGCTACTGTTTCTATTGACACCCTTTGAAAAACAACAACCACAAGGCAAGTTGTCAATCATGCTCTCTCGTCGCTCTCTGGAGTTGGAGAGGGAGATCTAGCTCTATCTGAAAGCTGTCTCAGACACTACGGTCTCTACTCCGGGGCTGACACGTCCCCATGCTGTTCCCTGTCACCTCACACACGTACACACACACCAACCAGAACATGTGACACAGAGTGCGACTTCTTCCACACACACACTGAGTTAATTCCCACCTGCGTATGTTTCTTCTTCCACATTCGGCTGGTGTTAACCAAACCCATGGATGGTGGAGAAAGCAGAGAGGGAGATGACAAAATAAAAAAAAAAAGGGAAAATTGAGCTTCAGCACATGCCAAAGCTGGGGCTGCCAGTCAGTGACACGTATTTTGACAATCATAGGCTGTCATCACTCTGTGATCAGAACTGCCAGTGGTGAGACAGTTGGGAGACGAGCCGAGGACTGGCAATCCTCACCTTCCTCCCCATACAGCACTGCCTGGAGAGTCACTTTTGTTATTTATACACACACACACACCACTGTGTTGGAAGGCAGCAAATCAAACATGTCAGAAGAGCCATGTGCCACCCAGAGTGAGTGTTACAGACATACTGAGGCGCAGGGAGTTTAGAAGAGCGTTTTGTCCTTACAAATGTCTCGTGCAGAAATCTGTCTGTCAATGTATTTCTGAACTGTACGCTATGTGTGTGCTTCTGTCTAAGCAGGATTTTTTTGTTTGTTTGTTTTGTTTTAAAAAATGTGTAGAGTGATCAGATGGGGGCATTTTCTGACATTTTGCCCCTCTAAGAACTGTAGGATTTATGTAGCTCAGACAGTAGAGTGTGGCACCAGCAATCCCAAGGTCATCCGTTTGATTTCCTGGAAATACATCAACTAAAAAAAAAATGTGTGCGGAGCAAGTTACTTTGGATAAATGCATCTGCCAGATGCATAAAAATGTAAACTGCAAAACAAATAAATTCCTAAAAACTCTGAATACAATTTTGGTACATGAAATTTACATGGCATTAAAGGATTACCATGTTTATTTTACATGGTATTTAAGGATCTTATCTTTCTGTTAGTGTATGAAGAAAATAAATTCCATAAATGTTCTAAATAATGCCTTTTTTCACATATACCTAGTTCTTTCCTGAAAAGATGGCACAGGCTGATGGGTCTTAACGTAACTGATGATATTCACAACGTTAAACGAATAGGCACAAGCTGATTGGTTCATGTTGCATACGCAGCCAATGAGCTTTTGTTGCTTTACATTTAAATGGCTGGTTAGCATCCACTTGAGCATTTTGCAGCGTGCTTTCAGAGTTCCTCTGAAACCCTCCATCTTCCCCAGCTCCACCTGTATAGATCTGCTACGGGTTATTTTATATGCTATTTGTGCAGCAGCAGTATGTCTTAAATACTCACAGAACCATATCGCTGTATGCATTGGCAGTAGTAAGTTCCTGTACTTGCTTGCAGCAGCAATAATTTACAACTACAGCAATAACCAACAGCAGCAGCAATTCAGCGGCTTTTCTATTAACTATTCTATTTTTTCAGACAAAGAAACATTGTAGTCATTAAAGATTTGCTTGGTTTTGTCTATATTTGGTGTGGTTCAATAGACATGAAGTTATGTGCCTCAGAAAAATGTCTGAAGCCTGTTTCTGTAAGACGGTGTCTTTTTTTTTATTGCTGGGCAAGGTTGCAACATTTGGTTACAAATACATCAGTTGTCCGAACTCTCTCTAATCATAATAGTCTTAAGCATAGCAAAGATAAGAGAACGCAGACCAGGTGATGATCACATGACCTCCTCCTCATTGGTGTTCTGCTCTTTCCAGAAATCACTCAGTGCATTCAAAGCTTCATTCAAACCATCCAGATTTACAATCCAAATTTACCACAGCTGGGTATAGATTAGTAAAATCAGAAAGTGATGTTTTATGACGGAGCCGTGGACCACCTATCATGAGTTACAAAAGGTATTCTGTTAAACTGTTGTTGCTTTAGCATTACACAAGTTTATATCATTGGTAATTAGCATTAGCCAAAGTGCTGGAAACATTTTGACTATGAGTTTGTGTCATGAATTTTAACCGAGGTGGGAGAAGATTCCTGTGTTGTTAACCCCAGCAGTGACGGGGTTAATTTGAACAGTCTGCCTATGAAGCTGCGGGGCAGGGGAGCCGCTTTTTGATCTGTGTGATGGACAGACATTCAACAGCACCAGGGCACAGCATGTAACGAGAGAGAGAGAAAGATAGAGGGGAAAGACGTTCAGCATGGCATCTTGTCCATCTTCTGATGTTCCAGCGCTCTGTCTGCCGAGTGTTGTGTGAGATTGTCGGCGTGTGATTTTTCTCTCTGGAGAGCAGGTGGAAAGGAAGGGGGGGATGCCGCACCAGCCCGTTCTGTGCAGCCATGTGAACAGAGCCCTATCCCAAAATGAGCCTAAAGTGGTCATTACATTACAGAGAGAGCGGCAGTAAAGCAGTGGGAATAAAACAAGGCAAATCTAATGTAGTGCTGCACACACTAGAGGTTTGCTAAGAGGTCTCTTCATTTTTTAAAATAGTTTTCAGGGCTAAATTTGAATCGTTTGCTTGTAGATGCACACTTCTCAGTTCTCTCAGAAAATAATTTCAGGGGTTATTAGAGTATGCGATGAGAATATTGCCCTTAAAATTTGCTTTTGTTAATCAAAAGGTGTGTCACAATGCCTATAAAACGGCATAGATGCAAAAAGAGTGCGAGTAGTGTCTTCATACTAAATAGAACATGTACAACACAGAACAGATGATGCACTTTTTTAACAAAAAAAAAAAGACACTTTGTCCACTCAACATTAGCAGCTTTCTTTACATAGTGGAAGGGGAGAGGCTATTAGACATGCTGGATGTCAAAATAACCTTCTACAATTCATACACTGGAGGGTTGAGTACATATACTACAAGCATAGCAAGAGTGCATAGTGTATAGTTTGTCACGTGAGACACAACTGTAGTATGCAGCTGAATACTATAACTGCTAGTTAATCAAACTTAACCGTACAAAATTCTAGAACAATTCTGAAAGCAATGTACACACTATCTTAGTCTGAAATTGTGTAATTGCCCCATTTTCAATTAATCATTTAAAATGTGTTCTTTATAGTCTTTCAGGATTTTTTTGTCATTTTGTTGCTTTGGATCAAAGCATCTCCTAAATGAATGAATATAAATTCTTTAGGTATGGAATTGTGTATGATGAACTTGAGATGTTAAAGTTAAAAATAACTGTTTGTCTTACAGTTTCCTGCCTTTTTTTTTATAAAAAAGTTTAGAGAAACTGGATAGCAGGCGAGAGAGATGTGGGAAGGAGACTGGTACATGACCTGCAGTAGGCCAGATTCGAACCCTGGCCCCCATGAGCCAGCAGTGTATATACATGTCGTGGGCAAGTGCGCTACTTATACGTAACACTCTCCGACAGCAAGTTTTAAGAGGTCAGTCTGTGATATTTACATCCCATACTGCTCACATATCTTTTATATGTATTTTATGAATTAACAGAGTTCACCAAACCTGAACTGAGCTGATTTCTTAAAGCAATGGTTTTGTTTTAATTAATATTCTGTTTATCATATACTTGACATCATGTCATTCAAACATTTATGACTTCTTTCTTCTGTGGAACTCAAAAGATGATGTTATTTGGGCTGCACTGGCTTTTATTATATGGAAAAACATATCTTTTGTGTTCTTCTGAAGAAAAGGACATTGTCAGTTTTGTGTGAACCATCACTTTAATAAATGTAAACAGAACGCAAAGTGTGACAGTGGCTTTTAAAGATGATCCTATATTGATTTATCAAGATTTTATGGAGAAAGGTACATGTTTGTACCTTTTTTAGCCCTTAATAGTTCATGGTAGTAACTTAACGATACCAATTTTATTACTACTCTAAGGTCAATGTGCAACTTTTAGTGGTTTTGAGGTACAAATTGTCCTTTTAAGGGCACTACCCCAGTGACAAGCTATTGTACCAAGCTGTTACAGTAACTGTAGTATTTTGGCAAAAGCTACAGTAACAACTCGTTGCTCTTGGAATATATGCCTCCGATAACGGCTGATCATCACTGCAGTAATTTAAATGAACTGCAAATGTCATTTAAGTGAGTCTATGGTTTTTGTATGGAGTAATATTGTTTAAAGCTGTCTTTTCACATCTGGCTTACTGGGCAGTTCGAAACAGATGTTTGAGTATCTTCCGTTTGAGTCCCTTTTGTTTTGGTTAATAATCAGAATCATCTGTTTTGTAAACAGTGTGACCTGTATGGCCTTGATTAGCGTTGGAGAAGCAGGGATCTGATCCCAGGTCAGATGTATTAAGCTGTGAATGAGTGGAGTGCTTCTAATTACCGCAGGTGTGATTTAATGCATTTAGTCTGCGTGATATTGTGTGTCAACGGCATTACTCAGTGAAGGTATAGACAATGTTTAGTCACTCCGTCTGACAATAACGAGGGATTTTAATTAACAGCCTGTCTTATTATCCTCTCACATTGAACAACATATCATCAGAAATGGAAAGAAACACAGCTGACTTCAAGGGCTGTCTCAATTTGTACACGGTAATTAAAATCAAATGACAATTTCATTTGACTGTTTAATTGCTCGTTTAGAACAAACCTCGCAGAAATGCATGCAGGTACTTACAATGGCGTGTAAACACAAATATAGGCACGGTACCTGTTTTGCATGAGCATATGCGTGCAGACACACACACACACACACACACACACACACACACGAGACTGACTCACATTCCGCTACATGCTGTCTGCTTTGCAACTTTGATGCAACTTAAGAAGAAATCACCTCCCACTTCTTTCTCTCGCCACCTCATATAGGTGGTGTGAATGCTTTTTAATGCAATAAGAGAATATGAAAAAAAGTCTGTCGGTAGTTGACGCTGGGATGTGTGCTTGTCACTGCGTGTTTTTCGAAAACAAGTGCCTATCTCGTCTCAATGTCTAATTAAAGGGATAGATTCTCACAACAATAAATGAATATGCCGATGAGTCTTGCGTCTGGTGCTAATTTCATGAAGCGACGATAACGAGGCCGAGTTAATCTCCTCTCTTTTAACCATGATTTAGTTGATCCACCATAACAAACAAACAGGAATAATAATCCTATTATTGTCTTAATAACACATTTTGTTCTGAGAAGTCTTTCTGAAGATGGAGCTTTGAGGTAATGCTGCCTTTATTGAAACAAACAAAACTCAAAAATCAATTTTTATTTATGCTTTGTCTCTCGCATTTTTGCTCCCTACGATATCTTTACGTCTCCTGTTGGTTTATATATTTATTTATTCCTATCCTCTTCTCGTCTCAGCCCTCTGTTTTTACTGTCTGCCGTTTTTTTTTTCCTCTGCTGGTCGAATAATTATAATGAACAATACGAGCCCAGGTTGGAATTGACAATAAATAGCTTATAGTCTTCCAATGTCACATGCATTTACCACTTGCCATTCAACATTACAGTTGTATAGGTTTTACCTGGATGTTTGTTTCAGTGAATCATTCACAGACAACTTTAAGCTCTCTGGATATGGAGTTGTGGTGTTTGTCCTTTGTCTGGGTTGTTTTTGTCTGTTTTATGCCCATGCCAATTTTCAAAGTCAGCATTAAATTAAATTGATGTTTACTTACTGCATTCTTGGTTGGCTGTGAATGATGAAAGTGAAGAAAAATATATGTTTGTCATCTTTGATCAAACTAATAATTTTCCTCTGAAAGTTTTGTCTGATAAAATCAGGCACATATCTATATATATTTGTAGAAAGTGTAATATCTAATATTTTCTATTTAAAAATTGAATTAATTACTTTGGTTTTTACCCATTTTCTGAAGTAAATAAAAAATGTATGATTGAATTATAAAATGTAATAATAAAATATAATATTAAAAATAATTTATTATATTAAATAATAATATTGAAAAAATATAATAATTAAAAAAAAAACATGTTTACCCATGTTACTGTTGTACATATAAAATATTATACTTAAAATATTATAATAAATATATAAAATACATGTAAAACTACACTTGGCTCCAGAATCGCAGGGGGCACATACCCCCTCAGTTTGAATGGGCACAGCGCTTCTGGGCGACTGCAAGGACTGACGAGTGCCAGTGTGACAGTGTTGCAGGTGTGAGAGAGGGTTGGCATTTTGAAGGGCACAGTGGGTGAGGCGGGAGAGCAGCCAGGACTCACAGAGAAAGGCAAAGTGGCATACAGTGCAAGGCTGGGTGAACAGAACAGCACTTCCTTTGCGAGCGACAAGGGGAGGGACGCTGGCACACAGAGAGTACAGGGTATTTATAGAATGCAGGGAAGATGGTGCCATAGCAGACGCTGCTAACTAACATATGGACTGATCTGTTATAGATCAGGGAAAAAAAACTTTGAGTGTTTTAGCTTCCTAATAAGCAGCAGATTTAAGAAGATGGGCTGATTGGGCTTGTATGATCTAAACAAAGCTCTGCAATATAACTTTGCATTGTTTTCTTGCTGTACCTTTGAGGTAATGCATTCTGCTCCTGTTGTGTGCAAAATGACCAATAAAAAAATTAGCATTCAGTCCTAATTTGTGTTGATCAATTCATCAGATGAAACAACATCATCCTAGTCTTTTATTTACAAAACTAAAAACACTGAAATCTTTGCATTTGAATATCAAACTAAATTTTAAAATGTTCTCCCCATCCATTGTTCAACCAACAGGTAGTCCCTTCCCCGTGGAAGTTTGTTACTCAGTTTGTTACTAAGTCAAAAATAAATGATTAAATAAATAAATGTAATAAAAAATCAAGTTTAAAATAAGAAATAATAAGATGTGATTGTGAAATATTGTCGCATTGACAATCAGTGTTATTTTAGTATTATTTATATACTATTATAGTTTTTATTAATATTTTGAATTAGCTTTTATTTTTGTATTTTCAGTTTTCATTTGGGCATGTTATTAGCTTTTGTTTATATACATATATGTGACCCTGAACCACAAAACCAGTCTTTTTTACTTTTATGCCAAAAATCATTAGGATATTAATTAAAGATCATGTTCCATGAAGATATTTTGTAAATTTCCTACTGTAAATATATTAAAACGTAATTTTTTATTGGTAATATGCATTGCTAAGAACTTCAGTTGGACAACTTTAAAGGCAATTTTCTCAGTATTTAGATTTTTTTGCACCCTCAGATTTAAGATTTTCTTGTATCTATTCAGAATGGTTGTATCTTGGCCAAATATTGTCCTATCCTAACAAACCATATATCAATGGAACGGATGTGTGGCATCAGTGGGCACGCATGCTATCCGGCTCCGTCTGACTTTAGTGCTAAAACATACTGCTATCGAAACCCACGACACATCCCCCACTTTACCGTAGTCCAAAGGAATTTATATAAAATGTACATAAATTATGACAGCCTGGACCAACACATGGCGCTGAGAATGAAGTGGATGTTGAATTGCATTGAGCCTTTTCCAATTTTAGTTTGAGTAATTTTACTACTTCAACTTAAAATTCTTTAGTTCAGTTATTTGCCAAGTCTAATTTCCATTCCAGTTTTTCCTTTATATTTTATTTTATTTAATCTGTATTTCATTAGTTTTAGTTAATCATAACAATGCTGATGACAGGATATAAAGTTAAAATGGGAAACAAAATAAAAAATTTTGAGATTAAAAAGTCAAATTTTTTGGGAGTTGCAGTTATGAGAAATGAAGTCACAGTACTATAACCTGTTAATTTCTCTTAACCTGAAGCAAAAAAAAAGTGCTTCCTTTCATCCCAAACTCAGTCCATTGGACATTAAACTCAGATATGAGAAAGTATTTTAACAATGAAAAGTTTTAACACTGAAACAAACTACACAGTCAATCAATAGTGAATGTGAATGATCAGAATGTGCTGTCAGTTTGAGCGTCTGTAAGTGGGTCAGAGGGTGGGGCTGTGTATCACATTCGGGGGGCATGGGTGGAGTTTTGGGGGGTGGGTAACTCAGACCTAAAGGCAAATCTCATATCAACGTACACAGTAATAACATCTCCTAATTACCATAATAGCCCAGCTTATCTGATGCGTTTAATTATGTGGGCATGTCTGCTATCCATTTCAAGAGGATGTGTGGCATCAGTGGGCACGCATGCTATCCGGCTCCGTCTGACTTTAGTGCTGAAACATACTGCTATTGAAACCCACGACACATCCCCCACTTTACCGTAGTCCAAAGGCATTTATATAAAATGTACATCAATTATGACAGCCTGGACCAACACATCGCACTGAGAATGAAGTGGATGTTGAATTGCATTGAGCCTTTTCCATACGCAGCATGGGTGTACAATAATAGCCCGGCCTTCAGACGAGGAAATATAGCATATGACTTGTCTCTTGATTCCTGAGGGCTACATTAACTGTTATCAATCTCTTTTGAAAGCCTTTATTTGCAGATATCCTTAAGCCCTGTGCAATGATTTACATGGCGTAGCAGCGCGGGAGATTGTTCCTGAATGATAGCCTGTGGTAAGTCTTCCAGTCGTCCTCAGGACACGACCATCGACACATTAAAATGGAAATCGTTCTTTTTTTTCTCTCAAAGCATTGATGTCGAACATGTCCTAGTCTCTTCTCGTTTTCAGCCCTCCGTCTCTCGTAGGTCATTCTCATTTTGTGTCTTTATAAACTGCGTATATCTAACACGTCTCGCAAAGACAGTGCGCTTCTCGTTCTTCAGTCAGCTCTCGGAAACGCCTAAATGCTCGTTCTCTTTCTTCTTTCTAAATCTTTAATATCACCCTTTAATCTTCTTCATTAACAAATGTCTCTTAATTGTCAGAGTTGCTTCTCAGACATCAGATTTAGCGTAAGCCGATTGCAATAGCGGATGTTGTTGGACTAATTTGCTAGCATATTGAGAGTTAATGATCAGAGTAGGACAGGGCCCCTGGCTGGACATGGGATTGAAACTCTTTGATATGAGCAGCACCCTGCTGACAGGAATGTGGAAAAGCCATATGGACAGAGACCAGCCGAGTCCTTGGACAAACTGCAAAAACCCCACACTGACCGGGGCCGGCTAGGAAGGGGAAGAACTACTTATTCCCTCAGAGCTCGTATGTTTTTGCACGACCTGCCCTGCGGGGTTTTGAACACACAGATTTAATGAACGTTGCAATGATGTGTGTTTGCAAAATTACTCGTGAGTAAGTCTGGAACAAGAGGGGGAGACGAGAGCAAACATGTGTTCACTTAAAGACTAGAAATTTCCATTCATCTGTGCAACAGTTTATGTTGCCAAGCCAATTAGCTAATGTTCAACCAGACAAATTTTGCTCTACAAAAATTACCATCATGGATTATTTATGGCCAAATGGTGAAATGAAACAGCTAAAATGTGACTATTTTATATGAATTTTGATGAGAGGACATTGGTCCTTTTTGACTGTTTTAGAGGCTATAAAATGACTGTAAGGAAAAAAACAGGTTGGTGTGGATGTTATTTGTAATATATAATTATTGTTGTTGTTATTATTATTATTATATTTAATATCTGGCATATCTGTGTAATCAGTTTCTGCAGGTTACTCCAGTAGGTTTGGACAAGTAATTGTCTTTTTCATAGAATCATTAATTTCTGATTCATTAAGGAACAACATCATCAAATCATTCACACAAGCGATTTGTTCAAAAATGCAGATTTATTCAGTTATGTAACAACTGACTTTGTCTTTCTAAGTAAGTCTTTGAATCATTCAGTCAACTGATTCATTCAAAAACGCTAAATTATGCAGTAACAAAAAAAAAAAGACGGTGTTTATGAATCATTCACTCAGGGGATTCGTTCAAAACAGTGATTCAAATCAAATTCAGCTACTGTTTGTTGCACAGAAATGCACAGCGGTTCTACTACTGCTTTTTGCTCTGGCAACATAAATACTTAATCAATTAGCATCATTTTGTGTAAAATGTAAGATTTATTTCACTTTCTCTATATCTTACTAAATCGTTTTCATTTGTATACTCCAAATTTATATATATGTATGTTTTTTAATAATAATATTTTATTATATTTTCAAAGACATGATCACCATGCTAATAGGTTCTTACGTACTGATAAAATGCACACCTTAAATGCACTGTAAGTTTCTTTGGATAAAAGCGTCTGCCAAATAAATAAATGTAAATGTACTTTTGACAAAACTGCAACAAGAGCTAAAGCATTAAAATGCTCCATTAAAGGAACTCACAAGTAAAAATTGCTCGCTTGACAAAGTGAGCTGTCATAAAGGACAACAACTCGAATCAATGACACTTTGAGAGGTCTGAAGAACGGACATGGCTGTGAGCAGCAAAAAAAGCTAACATGCTAAAAATCCTGATACCTTTGACACCGACAGCCTCGGCCCTGAGATGTTTTACACAGCACTTTTATTGCTTTCTGTCCAGAGATGAAAAAACGGACAAGCAAAACATTTTGTAGGCCCAATGCTCGGATCTGATAACATTTCAGTCTTCACAAACACCCCAATTTCTCTCTCGCTCGCTCGCTCTCTCTCTCCCATCTTGTTCAGGATTAGATGATTCTACTTATCCTCCAGACATAGAGACAGAATAACATGTGAAAATTACAATACATCAAGTAGGAGTCATTACGGGAACTGCTCCCTTCCTTGTCTCACTTCAAAGTCTCGGCAATTTTCTGATCCATGTGACATTCACGCTCCTCCAGGGTCAAACAACATCTTGCAGCCTTCATAAAATGATTAAATATTTTAAACAGCTCGCATGCGTACCTCCGTGGTCCCCGGACACTAATACTGTTATCGTTTTTGTCAAAGCCACTTTCCATCTGCATTTGTCATTCCTGCTTCGCGTGTAGAAGTTATCAATCGGCTTGTCAGAATGCAAAATAACTGATGTTCTTTGGGCGGTATTGGATGGACTATCTCAGGCTTTTAATCAATGCATATTTTTTCCACTCTTCTTTCTTCGCTCCTTCCTCATTCTCTGCTCTTTAATATAAATGTTTAGAGTCCCAGGCGCCTGTAATGTATTTGCACAGAAAACGCTTTGACAGAAGCAGTAGTTATATTATCAAACATTACACCTTGGGGCTAAAAGAGTATCAGAGGCTTTCACGCACAGGCAATGCTGGGAATTACAGACATGAAGAGATGACTGCTGTACCCTCACTGTAAGGGATTGCCCCGGCTGTATATAAATCAGACACGTTGAAAGCTAATCTTTCTCACTCACACATGTAGTGTATACTCTATTTATAGATTTGTCTTGCCTGAGAGAAGATCCCAGGCCATGTGAGGCCTTTATCAGTGGTAACAAGGTTGTTAATGTATCTGAATATGCTGTACATCCTCCATCTTGGCTCGGCATGCGCTGTTTGGGCATGGCTAAATACAAGCCAACCGCATCTACATCTGTCTCCGCCGTGACATTATCTGACTAAATGGGGATGGTTGAAAAATCCACAACTAAATGTTGTGGATGCTGCTTGGACACACAAGCTAATCAAGTTAAGATACTCCTTTAAAAGAACAGCTAACTACATTGAAGCTACTGTATATAAGGATACAGTATCTTAATGTAGATGTGTAACTGTCAGAATTCTGCAACTACAGCAAAACAACTTTTAACTTTATTAAAACCACTAATTTATTTATTGCTCATATATCCATCAGAGATGTAGATTGAACAAAACAGATTGGGTGAAATTTAGCATTGCATCACTTGCTCGCCAATGGATCCTCTGCTGTGAATGGGTGCCATCAGAATGAGAATCCAAACAGCTGATAAAAACATCACAATAATCCACAGTCCATCCTTAACATCTTGTGATGTGAAAAAGTACCTGTTTGTAATAAACAAATCCATCATTAAGGGGTTTTAACTTCAAAACTTCACTTCTGGCCAAAATACGAGCCCATAAATCCATAATGTTGCTCCCTCCAGTAAAAAAAAACATATTGTGATAATTTTGTTAGCTGTGTAGACTTTCATTCTGATGGCATCCATTCACTGCAGAAGATCCTTTGCTGAGCAAGTGATGTAATGCTGAATTTCTCCAAATCTGTTCTGATAAAAAACTCATCTTGGATGGCCTGGGGGTCAGCAAATTTTCATTTCTGGTGAACTACTAAAAAAGAAGACACATGGGTTAAATTGATTGGACCCACTTTATATTAAGTGGCCTTAACAACTATGTACTTACATTTAAATTAATAATTTGGTACAATGCACTTATTGTGTACATACATGTTTTTACATTGTACTTATATTTTAAAAATACCTGCATGTAATTACATCTGTAATTAATTTCTGTAATTACATTTATAATTACACAGTTGACCCATCCCTTACACCTTAACCCACCCTTAAACCTACCCATACCAAAAAACCTGTCCCTAACCTTATCCGTATCCCACCTCAATAGCAGCAAAAGTGTTTTGCAATACAACATGAACACAATAAGTACATTGTACTTAATTTTTGATGTAAGTACATAGTAGTTAAGGCCACTTAATATAAAGTGGGGCCAATTGATTATTTATTTTTTTTGGATGAATAATTTATGTGAACAGTGATTTATTTATCTACATGAACCCTACGAATGAACTGATTCACTAAAATGAGTTGGAACAGCTCCTATCTATTCATTTCAAGTCAGGAATAAAATCCGACAACTATTATAACTATCATAAATTGTTCTTCTTTAGTATTATAAAATTGTCTTATTTTTCGTAAATTGTGTCTTCAAATTTCTCAGGCTGGTCCAGCTAATGCACATGTGCATTCAAGAGTAAAACGACAGATGATGCCTTTGAGAAAAAGATGACTGGCTCTTGTAGATGTACGGTTGGACTACATCTGTGTTACAATTTCTCCCATTTATTTTTATATGAGTGGACCATTTTCTGCCTTTATGATGTCTCTGCTTTTAGTTACTCCCCAACAAGTTAATTCCAGGTAGTTTAAAATACATCAAAAAAATGCATTTTTATAGATTTAGGACCTCACAAAATGGGTGCAGGGGCACTAAATCCAGGTGCCTTTTAGGTAATGAATCCACTAATGAGAGATCATCCCAGTATCCTGCTGTCTTTTTGTCTCTCTTCTGTCACACTCACAAGCACACAAATTTTCCTCTAACGGGCCATAGAGTAAATTAGCAGGTAGGGCTGCAGTGGCTGATTGAAACAAACTGGTGTTGATTGCTGATCAGTCAGCTGTGGAGCAGGATAAGAACATGAGCTAATGGAAAAGAGCAGAAATACCCCCAGTCTATCTGTCTTTCTCTATTTCTCTCCCCCCCAGGGCTGTGGTTATGCTATATGGTGTTAGAAATGAAAAAATAAAAGAAGCTGAAGATATCTGCATGATTGGTATGACAGTGATGGCAGCACAGAATGCATGAATTACCAATCTGGTCCTAGCTGGTTTAGGCTGGTTTAGTTGGTGAACCATCAGAACTGTACCAGCACAACTAAGGTCTTGTAAAATATGTATTTATCCAAAAACGTAATTATTCATTAAATAATAATTCAGGGTGAATTAATTCATTTAAAAAAATGCAGTAATTTGAAATAGTGAAATAGTATTACAATTACTATTGTATTTTTTATACAATTACTATTACTATTGTAAATACAATTACTATTGTATTTTTGTATTTATTATTTTTATTTTTTACTATTGTATGTTTTTAATTGTATTTTAATATATTCTAAAATGTAATTTATTTCTGTGTTCATTGTCACGTGATCTTTCAGAAATCATTCTAATATGTTGATTTGGCGATCAAGAATATATATATATTTACTTTCATTGTTGAAACAGTTGTGCTGCTTAATATTTTTGTAGAAACAGTGATATGTATGTTTTTTTTTCAGGATTCTTTGATCAATTGAATGTTCAAAAGAAGAGCGTATTTAATATATTTTTATTTTTTTATACTATTTTATATGTTTTTTTAACTAAATATCCATAAACAGTAACTGTACGTTTCAGGTTATTTTGAGTTTGTGACACGAGTTTTGTTATATGTGATTCTTTAAACCCAAATCAGTGCAAAGTCTTTCAGCTAAACAGACTATAAAGACCCCAAAATGACGGGCTAACATTTCTGAACTTCTCTTTCACCAGAGAAGGTGCTTTACCTCTGGAAAAACGGCAGGGTTAAAGTTTATGCATTTCGTAGCAGCCTCCGCGAGTCATTAAGACAAACCATATCTAGAGAGAAGAAGAAACCTTCAAAATTGAAGTCATAAATTACAGACTCATGACCTGTACACAGAAAAGCAGCCATTTAGTCAACAGTGGGCTGTTAGCATGCTACGTAAGTCTGCCCTTAGCCCATTACCCAGACAACACCATTCCACTTCCTCTGTTCTCTCCGGTTGACAGCGCCTGTAAATTAGCAAAACAGTCATTTTTTTAATACCTTTGAACCTTCTGGCAACACTTTTCGATCAATTAGGAGGCAAAGCATTAATTCGCCACTCTGTGACTGGTATCTGCTGGCGTCTTCTGCTCGTCATTGATCCTGGGAGTGATCTCTTTAACCTTAGAGTGATGGTAATGGCATTAGGAGATGAGACCATTACGACGCCTTCTTCCAGCTCTTCACCTCCGAGACAGGCAGAGGGCAGGGGCAAATGGGTGGGGTGTGGCCGGGGGCTCGGGCGGACGAGTCGACGGGGGGCGCAGTCAGACACCCCTAGTCTCTCGGCTTGTTGCGTCGTATCTCCTCGGAGGCAATTTAAGTATAAATTAGAGTCGGCGAAGGCCTGGAGAAACACGCTGACAGCCACCCAACACTGAATAAATCACTTTTTATTGTGAGGAAAACTGCGCAACCTCAGCTGACATGATGGCGTTTACATTTTAAAGGGAAAAGGTTTATTTGCTGCCGCTTTCCTGCCAGGTGCTCTCAGGGTTTAAGCAGACACTGTCAGTATGTGTTCCCGCCTAAAGTGACCGTTTTAAATCAAGTTTTGGACACAGCTGTCACCAGAAACTGACCTGTTTAAGTCTTACTGGGTCCTCTTGAAAAAGGCTTACGGACTGGTTAACGCGGCGTCTTCTTTGCCGAGCGCTGCTGTGATACCTGAGAGCTGACCAAGATATGCCAACCGAATCAATTTAACTGACGACTTGCAAATTGATACGCTTATACTAGAAACGAAACCCTCTCAGATTCTGAAAACAAGGCTGATGCTGGGTTCCATCCAACTCGTAAAGACTTGGAGAGGTGAAATAGAACACCATTCGAACTCTTCGCAATTGAAGATTGGCTTCCTTTTAATGAATGAGTGGGAATTTGAATTGAATTGGTCACACCCCACAGGAAGCGGACTTGGAATTTCAATTGGAATGACAGGTGGAGGGATTTACTGAATGGCAATTCAAGGAAATTCAACACAGCTAATGCATTCCAGCCTGCCTTTGTCAAGCCAACATTCAAACTTTCAAAAATTGCAGCTAATCAGAAGGTGGTCTGTTTTAATTTGACTTTCATGTGTTCAAATTCAAATTGGAATTCTGCATCCTGTTTGCTATCTCAATTCAAATTAAGGAGCTGAATGGGAATTTAAAAATGCATTTCTGAATGTTGCAGGTATGGCATCCAAAGACTCTTAATTTTTAAGCTATTAAAATGCACCAATAAATCTTGGTTTCTACATTTTGTAACAAAAGAACCTGGATGTTAAATTAAGACTGACCTTTCCTCAGTTCAACAAATGCCATTTTGTTTCTTTACACGTAATTTTCCAAGCGCCATTCTATCTAGGCTGCGGTCGCCTAGGAGTAGGAGTGTCTCACATCCACCTTAGTATGTAATGCAGCATAAATCCTCTTTAAATGAGCAAATTTTACAAAAGTCCTAAACGTCACAGTCGTCTTGTGTCCTATTTAGTAAGTGCTGGGGATCGCGGCTTTTGCTGAATTGCCCTGTTTGTTAATCACTTAAGGGATCTCATTCAGTGCTGTCCCCTTTCTACTTTTTCCTTTCTATCCTAATGAAGCCTCTGTTAATTAGCCAGCATGTTTGTCTGGGGTGAGAGTCGTTCAGATTACAGTGTCAGAGAGGCTCAATTAGTCCAAGATGGAGTAGTGACTTCTGTCGTTCCATCAGATATAAAGTAATAAGCACCTGGCCGTTACTCCTACAGTCCCCACTGACCTGATAACATGAAATGGGGTGGAATCAGGACTAGTGGAACTAAATAGATATGTAACAACTGGTTCAAAGCATTTGAACTAAAACGATCGTATTGGGGCAGTGATAAAGTTGGGATGTTTTTGCTTCACTTGTTTATGGTGGGTGAATTGAAAAAATGTACCAGCTGTTAATATTTTTAAGCCACAAATCTGCAGTTTGTATTATTTGATGCATATATTTACATTACCGTATAATGTTTTTGGGTTGGTAAGAATTTTTTAATATTTGTTTTTGAAAGAATTCTCTTATACTCACCAAGGCTGCATTTATTTGATTAAACATACAAAAAATCAGAGTTACAATTATTATATCTATTTTCTGTTCTAACATATTTATGAAATGTATTCCTGTGATGGCAAAGCTGAATTTTCAGCAGCCATTATTTCAGTCTTCAGTGTCACAAGATCCTTCAGAAATTATTTTAATTTGCTGATTTGGTGCTTAAGAAACATCTTTTGTAACATTATAAATTGAATACATCTTTGATAAATAAAGGTACTATAATTATTATTTTTTTAAAATGAATGACTCCAAACTTTTGAATGGTAGGATATATTTTGTTCTAATGCCAATGCAGTTATTTAGCTATTTCTTTGCATATTTGTGACAAACAGCACATTGTGCCACTCAAAGCATCACATTTGAAATATGGAGGTAATGTAAGGTCTGACACAAATTGTATTATTTCAGATGACTTTATTTATGTCGTACTACAAAGTCACACAGAGACGGCGAATAACAAGCAACATAATACAAGCTGGTATAGCAATAATGAATGGGTCCAGCAAGCCAGCAATTCACTTCTGGGACTATACAGTTCAACTATAGTAACATACATGCGCAGCATGCATATTACAGTGAAAAGCAAAGGTATAACCAACTATAAATACCTCTAAACCAGTTTTGCGCACATTTATTTTCCTAGTGAGTAATTAGATCAAATTCGCTCTGATTTGAGCCCAGCTGCAAAGCATGCAATCAGCAGCACCACAATTCATTGTGATGTTGTTCCTGAGTTTCTTGTTTTGGTTGCAAGGAATATTCAGCATATGTGTTGCCACATGGAGTTCTGAAGGAAAAAAACCCCAAAAACTTTAGGCACGCTTGATGAACTTATGATGGTGAATTTTCCAGTGAGGTAAAAGTTAGCAGACGTGTGACAAATGTTTTCTTTAGCAGACAGTATGTCTTTGATTTGAATAGCTCCTGTAACTTCCTGCAACTAGAGTCAGATAATTATTCTTACAGTTAGAGAACGTATTATGTAGCGGTTTGTAATAAAGTTGCCAGCCAACTGGAGAGTTTTATTTATTTACTCACTAAAGCCAATTTTACATGCGTTTGGCACTTGGCTGGTTTTAATTTTGGACTCTTCCTTTAGTACTCCCATGAATGCAGGTTTGGAGTCTGGACTGCATCATGTCCTGGTCCCATTGTTCTCCTTTTCCTCTCCTCAATAACTATCTTTCATTATTCACGTTCTGTCTGCGTAAAGCATATAACAATCAAATAAAAAAACCTTTTTGAGCAAAAGAGTTTCGTGAACATTGTGGAAACTTTATTACTATAGCTTTCAGTTGAACACATTCATGTAGCAAATTCTTTATTATTTTTTTAATCAGTTTTTTTTATCAAAATATTTGTATGAGCAAAGACACATTAAATTGATCAAAAATGACATTTGTAATTTTAAAAAGGATTTCTATTTCAAATAAATGCTGCTCTTTTGAGCTTTCTATTAATCAAAGAATCCTGAAAAAAAAAATGTATCACGGTTTTTTTTCAACATTGATAATAATATGAAATGTTTCTTGAGCACCAAATCAGCATATTAGAATGATTTCTGAAGGATCATGAGAAAATTAAGACTGGAGTAATGGCTGCTGAAAATCAGCTTTGCCATCACAGGAATAAATTACAATATAAAATATATTAAAATAGAGATCAGTTATTTTAAATTGTAAAAATATTTTAAAATATTACAATGTTTACTGTATTTGTGATCAAATAAATGCAGCCTTCGTGAGTAAACGAGACTTCTTTAATAAACATAAAAAAAATATTTCCCACCCCAATAAACAATTAAACATCATACATAAAAAAATGCATGCATATAAAACAATATACACTGATTTATAAAGGCTTTTTGTAACGTCTGTTTAATGCTTTTCTTGTTATATCTTCATTTGGGTTCTAGCAAATGTTGCTAAATATCTTTTAATTCTGTAATTCAACAATTATGTATTTAATTCGGTTAAAGTTTTTAATCTATTGACAGCCCTAGTTTGAAAAATTGGAGTGATGTTCCGATTCTTTTCAAACCAGCTCTAACAGGAAGTGCCTCGGATGCCTCTGTTTGGACAACAGCTGTGACTGTTGTAAAAAATGAGATCCAACGCAATCTATCGCTGTGTGTGCTTGTGTGTGTGTGTGTGCATGTGATTTAAAAGTACTTAATCAGATCAAACACAGAGTGTCCCTCCCCTCCGTGGAAAGACAGCCACACCCCTCGCAGGCCTCCCTCATACATCCTGCCGCCCGAGACAGTTTGAATTTATTCAATCAATGCGACTCATCTAATTGATATCTGAAACAGCGGCCGGTGATTTATCATCAGAGAAATGTAAATGATATATCCCGGGCAGATGTCTTATATTTTCCGACCATTTATTTTGGGGAGTGAGTGAAAGGAAGGCAGCGTGTTTAATTAAAATTCATGAGGGAGGAATGTGCTGAGTTGCACTGGCCTGCGCTGGTCTCTTTGGGTTCAGTCTGGAGGGGATGAATGATGGTGTACAGGAGAGAATGTTGACAAGGGCGAAGTCAGGAGCGTCCTGGTTTGATCACACACACACACACACACACACACACACTCGCCCCTCATTCACTCCCAGACTCATTTTAAATCAACACACACGTACGTTTAATATTGCATAAGGGAGGTGTTAAACTCACCCCGCCACGCTAAAGTGGCTTTATTTGGTTTTAAGGGTGTTCTGAAGATCCTTTCGCTTGATCTGGTCCAAACCTTTAACGTAACCCCTCCTCTAGTTCCTCTGAAATATGCTTAACCTAAATATTTATCTCAATTGACAGTTATCACACTCTTATGCACAAACAAAACGGGCCACAGGACTGTACAGACTCTCAAGTGTGTGCAACGAGAGAGAGAGATTAAAGGAATAGTTCATCCAAAAATGAAAATTTGGTCATTATTTACACACCCTCATGTCATATTATTGTCATCTGTGAAACAAAAGTGGAGCAGTTGCCCATACAAGGAAAGTGAATGGTGATATTTTTTTATACTGTAAAAGTTCAAAATGAAGTGGGAAACAAGCCAAAAATATTACATTATTCATTGTTATATTATTGTTAATTACATGGGCTTGGAATTAAATGAAGGTGACTAAATATATGTAAATATGCTCAGAAGTTTGGAGCTAATAAAATCTCTAGTGCTCACCAAGGTTGCATTTATTTGATAAAAAATACAGTAAACAGAAATATTGTGAAATATTTTTACAATTTAAAAACTGTATTTTATTCCTGTGATGGCAAATCTATTTTTCAGCAGACTTTAGTGTCTCATGTATTTCTTATTATCACTATTTATAATATTTGTGCTTCTTAATATTTTTTTATGGAATATTAATATAATTTCAAGATTTCTTTTGAATAGATAGCTCAAAAGAACAGTTTTTATTTGAAATAGAAATCTTCTGTAACAGTGTAAAGGTCTTTTTGAACAATTTAATACATCCTTGCTGAATAAAATGATAACTTCTTTCAAAACAAAAATCTTACAGACCCCAAACTTTTGAAAGGTGGTGTATATTAATTCGATTTTTTTTTCACAACTCTGTGTGGTGACATATGTTGAATATTGCTTGCATTAAAACAAAAACATCAAGAAGAAAATCACATATTTATTTATTATGCAGATTACCCTGCGTGCTTTGCGGTTGGGGTCAAATCAGAGCAAGTTTTATCAAAGGACAAATGAGTGTAAAAAAGGTTTATGGTTGATTGTAATATTGCATTTTGTGTATGTTTGTCACCACTGTTGAACTGTAAAGTCAAAAACATTGCTAGATGACACTGAAGTGAATCTCAAACAAGCATAAAACACAAAGCAGTGTATAAAATAGTCAGTTTTTAATTGAATTAAACTGCTTTATTGATACTTTCTAAGGAATGAATCATTTAATTGGATGCTTTTCCTTTTACCAAGCTTTTTGGGCATACATTATGGGATTGCATGCCCCGCAAAGTATAAAGTACATGTGCTAGAATTCGGCTCATATTATGCAGCATAACAGCCTCTTAACATCACAGGTGTATTCGGGCCTGGTCTGCTTACATGGCTTTCTGTCATTTAGGGTGGGTTACCACACATAAATACACCTACGTCAGTCCCAAGGTCACACGCACACTCTCACACACTCATTGTGTTAAAGGATTGCCGCCTGACGTGACCTTGGTGCCGGGTGAAAGCAAAACATCTCAGACAGTCTGATCTGCCACCCAGTGTATCTTTTTTTCCCACCTTTAGAGCAGGAAAGAGCCGTTTGTTTCCCATCAGCAGTCAGTCTCACTCTGTAACTCTAAGCAGCTGGCCAGTCTCGACTGCATTATTCATATAAAGAGAGAAAGAGAGAGAGAGAGAACGCACACTCTTCACCAAAGTTACAAGATTTATGGCCCTCTGTTTAGGAAATAATTCAAAGTTCATACTCACATACATCATATTTTGAAACACATAGATTATGGGGTGGAACACATTTATCATATTGCAACACACCAGCACATGCACACACACGAACGCACACAGATACACACTCACAAGTGCACATGTTCTCAATCTCTCTGTCTCTGTGATACACACATTCGCACCATTTGCATCGGGGCCTAATTTCACAGGGATGCGTTTGGTCTGTATGAAACGGCTTTGTATTAGCTTTGTCGCTGAACCCATCAGACAGTAATGAGGCCATGCTTAAAACACACCCTCAATTCCAGATAAGAGCAGGAGAGAGTACGGCGAGCACGTCCGCTTCGCACTCTTCCGATAATACCTCTCCGTCATTTGTCACTTGTACATTTCAGATTTCTAATCTCAGCAAAATTGATCCGTATCGTGCATTTTTATACAGGCTTTTGTGTATATTGATATTTGTGGATTGCTCTGTGTCAACAAAACAAATGTGTGTGGTTTTTATCGTGTAATGCTTTTGATGTACTTTAGGAAGGGGAATGGTTTTGCACGCAGAGGGACATTTAAGGAGTGTGGTTTTGTCCGAGCCACAGACTACAGGTTAGCTTTAGTGTGTGCCACAGCTAAATATGAAATGAAAATGAATTAAAACTCTTTTTTTTTTGCATAGACATTTTTCAAAATGAAAAGCTGAATCCTAATGTCTGATTTATAAAAGATATAAGCCAAACAACAACAAACACAAAGCAAAGCCAAAAACAAAACGAACAAACAAACAAAAACATAAAGCAAAAATACAAAACAAAACAAAATAAAGCAAAAAACAAAAAGCGAGACGTAACAAAAGCAAAATAAAAAATAACAGTAAAGTAAACAAAAAAAACTGACAAAAGGTCTGTCCAGGTTATTATTGTAAACTAAAACTATTAAACACATTTTTTGTTTATTGAATTAACCCTGAAATAAAATCAAATATAAATATTAAATGAAACACTAAGTGAAAATTGGCAACTAAAATAGGTAAAAACTGAACTAAAACAAAACAAAAATAAATTAAAACTATAATTATAGTAGTAATAGTAATTAATAGTAATAGTGATTAATACAAATTACATTGTAATGTAATTACTACAAATGACAAAATTGCTAAAAATTCAACTAAAATAAAATGGAAACAGGAAATATAAAAATAACAGCTAATTCAAAATATTAATAAAACGATAATAAATAAAATTAAACACTGGGACTGTCTGAAATACAAGATGGTTTGCTGCTATGCAAATATGAATATGTATTGAACCAATTTTTATACAACAATATTTATTTGACACAGAGGGATCAGATTTATTTGATGGAATTTACTTCAACCTTTTTTTAAATCACAATTATAATAAAGTATTAATTTGTTTGATTCAGGACAAATCCACTAAATATGTGATTATGATGGGACGATTTAGTCTCACTCAGTTTAGTCATGGTTGTCCATATCCCATCTAAACACAGAATGACACTAATCACATAGGGTGGTAATTTTAGTATGTATTGTGTTATTTGAAGCCTAACCCACATTTTGAGACACAGTGTTTCAAAGTCAAAATCATGCCTTTTAAAGAGGATGGTTGGCATTGTCTCTTATTGAAGGACGTTATTGACAACACTTTAAATGAGGTTACCAGTGGCAAGATGCAGTACGGTGGCTTATAAAATCCTTTCCATTAGCCTACAGTTCCAGCAACTGAAAAAGAAACAGTGTGACCCTCAGTCTAGGCCCTCCAGACTCTTAGATACTTTCAAAGTGACTGAAAAAAAGGACATGTCTTATTTCTTTTATTTAAGGAAAATACATTTCGCTTTGTTTATGCTCCTCCTGGATAAACGTTTAATTATGAATAATTTCCAGTAAAAAAAGCTATAAAGAAAATGCAGAGGCGTGAGACAGCCGAGAGACAAAAAAAGGGAATACAACTTATTTTCAAAAAAAGACACTTAGCTGGGGGTGGTAGGACATGCGGCTCTGAGGTCCCATTAATTACAAAATGCATTAATATTTTATTAGTCCCTTATCAGTAATTAATCAAGCACTTTGATGTAAAGTTCAGCTTACAAAAGCAAGAGGAAATGGTTCCTCAGATATTCGCCCCGCTCTCAGAGATGCCTCAGTATTTCACAAGAGACTGTTAATCCTCGCATGCCTTAAAAGCATTTTTCCCCTCTTAAGCCTTGACATACTGCAAAAGAAATAAGAAATACACGCAGTGGCTGTAAGGTGTCATGTACAATACGGGGGTGGGACGGTGGGGTGCTGTATTTGTAGACAATGAGCTCCCTCAGATCTGATTTGGCGAGGCGTCGAAGGACACCCAATCACAGTAAATATTATTCTTTGTGCTATGCCTCTAATTAACATGCTTAATTGCAGCTGTCAAAAGGCTCTTCAGATTGTTAAGGACATGAGAGCTGGAGAGGGTGTGTGTGTGTGTGTGTGTGTTTGGGGAGGGGTGGTACTGGCCTGCAGCATGACTGAAGCTGTTGTTTCACTATTGAAAGCTCACATAGATCACAACAGATCTGCTAGTAAAAGGGGTTTACGATGAATTTAGTTCATTTCTTTGTATAGACTTAATGTACATATTAATTTATAATACAATAACCCAAACAGAAAATACATATTGTTCTGATTTTATTGCTTTCTTCTTTGGTCTCTTTTCTCTTTCATAAACAAAGAGTTTAGAAAAACAGTTAAAACAAAGAGGCCATGCACAAAAAAATGGTCAATCATTTTGTATGGCAAAACTGCATTGATTTGATTTAAATAAATGAATAAATAAATAAATAAAAATAAAATTACAAATTCATGAAATGAATATAAAATACGGAAGTGAATTAGGGCCTAGCAATAATAAAAAAATAAAATCATCTCGAGATTAAAGTCATTATAATGAGAGATTAAACTTGTTCCATTTCAAGAAAAATGACAAAATAAAATGCTGAGAATAAACTCATTACATTTCGAGAATAAAGTCCTTTAGTCTTAAAGTCCTCAGTAAATTTTGAGAAAAAAAGTCGAAATAAAATGTTGAGAATAAACTCATTAAATTATGAGAAAAAAAAGTAGTTAAATTACGAGAAAAAACACTTGTTAAATTTCCAGAAAAAAGTCGAAATATAATGTTGAGAATAAACTCTTTAAATTATGAGAGAAAAGTTGTTTCGAGAAAAAACTTTTCGAAAATTTGAGAATAAACACATTGGTGTCATGGACAGTGTCAAACAACATCTGTAGTGGCGTAGGTTGCACATGGATGTAGCATGCGATCGACCAGGGCTCGAATCCGTCTTTTGCCGAACTCACTTTTCTTCCTTTTCTCATCACATATCACATTGTAAAAGTGGAAATTAATTGCTTAACGAGTGTTTAATAATAATGTATTAATAGGTAGGCTATAGGGAGGGCTTTGTTGTCTCAATAAGGCAACATTTATTTAATTATTTTAATAAAATCATTTACACTGTTACATCCTGTTAATGTACACTGAGGTGCAAATAGTATCTGTCACTATTTATAAGTATAAATAGCATCTAATTAGCAACTATTTACACTTGGCTATTTTAACTTAGTGTATATAGCACATCTCTAGAAATGCTGCTGTTGTCTCTTAGTGTAAATAGTATATATCACTATTTTCACTGTAAATAGCATCTATGGCAGGGGTGTCCAAAGTCCGGCTTGTGGGCCAAATACGGTGCGTGGATGAATTTCAAACGGCCCGCGGCTTGTCTATTGAAATGTAGCCTATTATTTGTGGCCTGCCAATCCTAATTTACAAATCATGCAGTTTTGCATTATCAACACAAGGTGACAGCACTAAATTTTAGGCCAGATGTATCAGTAAAAACGATTTTTTTCTCGAAACACGACTTTTTTCTCGTAATTTAATTAGTTTATTCTCAACATTTTATTTAGACATTTTTCTTGAAATTTAACGAGTTTAATCTCATATTATAATGACTTTAATCTCAAGATGTATTTTTACTTTTCCACGATTCTTTGATGAACAGAAAGTTCAAAACAGCAGTGATTATTTGACATAAATGTTTTGTATCAATTCAAAATGTCTTTACTGTCACTTTTAATCAATTTAAATAAAATAAAACACACACACACACACACACACACACACATATATATATATAGTATATATAAATTGACGTCAATAGCTGTGTGGCTTGAGCAGGAATTTTTATGTGTAAATATGTAAAAAGCAATGTTCCAAAATCTTCAGGGTGATCTGAGGACAGCAGCATGACGATGCGAAATCTGTGCAAGATAAATTCCCACGGACCCCTCGCACTCACAAAAATGGAAATTATTTAATCACCCACGAAATCTGATATGTAGGTGAGGCTGAACTGAGGACAGAGCATAATTAAAAGATCAGAATTTATTCCCTTGGACACACACACACACACACTCATGGAGGTTGCAGTGTGACTGGAAGGTCAGTGTGCTCTTTAATGGATAGCATTGATCCTAATGTCTGTGTTTCTGATTGGCCGAAGCTGAACTTTCTCTCCCTGCAGCACCTCCCCCTCTGGCCCACTGATGGATTGACCCACCTGTAGGCCCTCAGGCGGAGCTCCACCAGGGGGCTCATGTCCACAGCGATAGTATATATAAATTGACGTCAATAGCTGTGTGGCTTGAGCAGGAATTTTTATGTGTAAATATGTAAAAAGCAATGTTCCAAAATCTTCAGGGTGATCTGAGGACAGCAGCATGACGATGCGAAATCTGTGCAAGATAAATTCCCACGGACCCCTCGCACTCACAAAAATGGAAATTATTTAATCACCCACGAAATCTGATATGTAGGTGAGGCTGAACTGAGGACAGAGCATAATTAAAAGATCAGAATTTATTCCCTTGGACACACACACACACACACTCATGGAGGTTGCAGTGTGACTGGAAGGTCAGTGTGCTCTTTAATGGATAGCATTGATCCTAATGTCTGTGTTTCTGATTGGCCGAAGCTGAACTTTCTCTCCCTGCAGCACCTCCCCCTCTGGCCCACTGATGGATTGACCCACCTGTAGGCCCTCAGGCGGAGCTCCACCAGGGGGCTCATGTCCACAGCGCGGCTGTATTGCAGCACTACAGCACATGTGGCAGGTCGTCTCTTTCTCTCTCTCTCTCAGAGCCGAAGAGTGACCGTCCCATTACTCCATCAGAGGCCCTGAGAGCTTGATGAGGTCGCTCTGTATCTCTGCTGTCCCTGTCTCTTACACTGAGGGCCAGGACACAAGGGAAGAACTGTACTGCTGGTCCTCTCCTCTGTCCCAGTCACCAGAGAGCTACATTAGGACAGACAGTACACAAAAAATAAATTAGGTACACCGGGGTTGTTCATACTGAAAAAGCATAAAAAACATTAACAAAATATAGACAGGAGCTAGTTGTCACACAGGGAATTTATCACAAGGGATTTATCTCATTGACTAAAAAAGTTCAGTTGCACAACATGTGTTTTAAAGGATGTAAATGTATACACATTATAAATTACAAAATTTGTTTGCCCAAACAATGGTTTTATGGATATTTTTTTTTAATGTACAGCTTTTACATTTTTGCTGTTTCATGATTTGTTTTACTGTTTAAACTGGTGGCAGGTTTCATTGTGACAACTTATACCATATAGTGTGACAACAATATATATTCAGAAATTGATTTTAAACCTTAAAATATTTTCTTATTTATATATTTATTTACTTACATGCTCATTTATTTATTTACTTGCTTGCTTATTTTTCATTTTTTAATACATTGGCATAAATAAAAACTTGCTTTGTGGACTGTTTTAGAATAGAAAAATGTTAAAGCATATATGGTTAGAAACAAAATATGATTAAAAGTGATAAGTCTGAAATCAAGAAACATTATATAAATATATGAATATTAGAAATAATGGAAAAAAGTATAGCAATCAGTAAACTATGGAAGCCATTTCCATCATGGAATACATAAAACGTACCTGCAACTTTTTATCTTAAAATTCTGACTTTTTTTTCTTCATAATTGCGAGACAAAAAGTCAGAATTATAAGATATAAATTTGTAATTCTGAGAACTAATTTTGTCAGAATTACAAATTACAAATTTATATCTTATAATTCTGACTTTTTGTCTCGCAAAAAAAGTTAATTGTAAGATAAAAAGTTGCAGGTACTTTTTTTATTCCATGATGGAAATGAAGTCTGAATTGCGAGATGTTAATTCGCAAATGAAGAAAAATCCAAAATGTGAGACTTGTCAGAATTGTGATATAAAGTCCAAATTAGGAGAAAAAGTCAGAATTCTGAGTTTATATCTCGTAGTTCTTAGAATAGTGCGAAATGAAGTCCAAACTGTGAGATAAAAAGTCACTTTTTATAATTCTGTGGCGGAAACTGCCAGAATAGCTGAGAAGTGGATCACATGCACTAAAAAAATATCAGGTTGTTTGAAGCTGTAAATAAAACTCAAATTAAATAACTATGAATGAATGAATGAATACTCTTTTACACTTTCCTCCCAAAATCCTCCATCATTATCTTTATGTTTATTTTGTTTGTAGATAATTTTACATTTTTCCTGTGTGAGTGCGCACTATGTGGTAAATGCAGTGTAACTCACGGATTTGTTCTATAAAACAGACATTTTGGGATAATTAGCTAAAAAAAGCAGTCGAAGTGCATATGGCTCCCCTGCTTTGGCTTAGTTCTGTTCACATATGGCACACTCTGCTGAAGTTTTTAGCTGTTTGCCAGCGTTCACGGTGGGGTGGGGTGGGGGGGGCTGCAAAGATGCACAAAAACACCCTACACAAACCTACACACACACACACACACTGGTCATGGAGCAGCAAAGCATGAGACACACACACACACACAGGCCGTGGTGTTGACTCCTACACCTTTGGCTTTCATTCCTTTAAAATAAAGTCATTTATGTCCTTTCATAAATGTTACGTTTTCATGGTTAGCAGAGGAAGATGACTTTCTGTTTTGATGGATGGCACAAGACGTAAAAAGAAACCTGCTTTATTTGGTATCGGCAAACTTAGTACGGCTCATAATTGCGCTGTGCAAATCGTGCAAATTTAGAATAGTGAGAAATCAAAACTGAGCTCACCAGCCCACTAACACATCGCCCTGGCAAATATGTTCCTGCTCCATAATTTGAGTAGGTGGCGTTACAGAGAATCTTCGGCAGCTCTTGCGGCTCACACATTGCCATTTTAACAGCAAACACACATGCAGATTACACCGTCATTGTACCGATTACAACATTTGCCGTTCGCGTCAAGATAACAGTGATTAAAATATCTGTTTTCCAACCCCCTCGATTATCTTTATGAATACTGCGTGTTGTGTGCAAGCTCAGGAACACATGCTGAGACATAGTGTTGTCCACACAAACACGTCTGCGCCCACATAGTCACACAATATATTGTCTTTATCAATGCTGTGGCGTTCAACGAGGCCTTGCTGTACTGCTTGTTTGAGAGCGATCATTTCTGCATCACAGCTTCAATTAACCTTGTCTTGCCAAAAACGCTGAACAGCATCAAAATTAGCACAGCTCAACTAATTTACACAAAATTCAGAATTTGCACAGGTAGGTTTGTGTCATATTAACTCTCGTGCTTGGGGGCTGAAAGGCCATGCTTCTGAAGTCCAGTACTAAATTAAAAGATATGATCGTTAAACAAAATGAGAAGAATTTAGTCATCATCATCCTGTTCAAAAGTTTATGCATTTTGTTGCCTTCTTGAGCATCAGTAAATGTTTTCACCTTTTGTTATAGTTGTGTACGAGTCCCTCAGTTGTCCTCAGTGTGAAAATATGGATCTCAAAATCATACAGTCACTTTTGGAAAGGGTTCAGATATGCAGAAGATGCTGGAAAACCAAAGAATGTGCAGGAGCTGGAGGATTTTTCTGAAGAACAGCAGGCAGTTGAACTGCTCAGGACCAACAATGGACTCGTGAACATAATATAAAAACATCAAAAATATAAAAACAGTCATGGATCATTCAGGAAATGACACATAGTATTAAGATTCAAGTATTAAGATGGGGTCATTTTTATAAATTCAGTTATTATTTTGTCTTGTGGGGTATATGTAAACATCTGTTATGTGAAATAGCTTATTAGGGACAGTACTAAATAAAAAATAACATGCAATTTTCATGATCCCTCGTACTTTATTTCAATTATTAACATTTTGCACATTCTTGCACTTATGAGCACAATTATATATATATATGTATGTATAGGTACGCATATGAAATGGGCTCTACGACTTGAATTTCAAACCAGCACTTTTTAAAAAATTAATTATAGTTAAAAAACTCATTTTAATCTAATAGAAAGTAGTAAATTTAATGTCATTCACATTTGTGTTGACTGTATAATTTGTCTGTACATTTCTGCTTCAGGGTTTAACCTGTTTCTCCTTTCACACATAATCAACAGACAGAAGCCCTGCTGGCCTGAGGGTCACCTCTCCATGACCCCTGACCACAGTTTGAACCAAGACCCTACAGTTCATCCACATCTGCGGCTGTAGAGAAGGTCACTGGAGAGTTCATGGCAACCTGCCTTTACTGTGACATAACACACAGAATGAGGTTTGTTATTACAATGTGAAAAGTTTGTTAAATCAGAGTTTGCGATATAATTAGTTATAAGAATAATCAGCTGTTTTACAAAATAACCACTCATTAATTAGGCTATCTATTAATAATCTATCTATCTATCTATCTATCTAAAAGAGACCTGTTGTACCCTATTCTAAGGTACTATGAATGCATTTTAATATATTAAGAATACATTCGTAATGGATTATATTGAGAAATCATAGAGAGGAGTTCTTATTTATTGGTCATTTAACCATGCATTTTCAAGGATTTGTAAGCAATTGACTGTATTTTCCAAGAATCCAGTTCAAGCCCCCTGATAAGTTTCCTTATATGTTCACCCTTTCTGATGAAGGCCAACAACTAAAAGACTCCTTAGTTGGCTAAGCTGTTTGTTTAAAAGCCCTAATGGAATATTCAGAGCTAATTCAAACGCGTTCTGATAACTTAAGACGGCTTGCGGTGTGATCTCTCTCCCTCCTCAAAATATTTGCCATGAAGGACTCGTGCTTTGAAATTTATAAAGTGCACCCATTCAGCGGAGCATATCTGTGAGTGCACATCAAAGTGCTGTGAAGTGCTCAGATCTGCTTTGCTCAGTGGAATATGTGTGGATGTGAGAATCTGCCTCTGTTATTGGGATTCAGGACATGAATCTCTAAACTAGCTTGATATGCACGCCTGTTATTTGTAAATACACTTCAAACATCTCAATGGTAGTTTGCAACATAGGGGAGTAAATCACATTTTATTTAAAGTATTTCTACTGTTGGATGTCCTCAGAAGCCTTCTCACCGCGTTACACCATCTCACTCATCTCACAGCCCGTTCCCCGACGCTTTCAAGAGGACATCTTGTTTTAGAAAACGGGATATTTACAGGTCATCAATTCGGTAGCACGCGTTCTGTTTAACAGGGTATTTGGATCTCGGATTGTTCTTGCCACCTCAAATGCCCTGCTGCTAGACGCAAACATTCAGACTTTCCCTTTCTCTCTCCATCTGTCAGTCTATCTCTCTTTCTCACTCTCGCTTTCTGCGCGCGTGTGTGTGTGTGTTTGTACAACTACATTTGTATGTGTGTGTCTCTGGGACCGTTCTGTAATTCTGTACTGGAACAAGGCTAGGATAATGTAGAGGGTAATGCCTCCCCAGAGACACACGGAGGCTGGGTAACACCGAGTCCAAACAGCCCAGGCTCGAGCCTCCCATGCGGGTTGCTGTACAAATGCAGCCTTTGATGTGTGATTTGGAGAGACCAGGGGCTCAGAACACCAGAGTCTTATACTCAATTCAGGTTAACCTGAAGGCAACCCCTGTGAGTCTATGAATGTATGAGTGTGTGTGTGTGTGTGTGTGTGTGTGTCGAGAACCAAACTCTTGCCAGCCATTTTATTGTCTTTTCTGTTGGGGAAGCTACTTTGAATCTGTACAAGCGATAAAAAGCTGTAACTTGTTCAATTTTATTTAGTGTAAAGTTAGCTATACTATGTTACTAAAAAAAAGTAGTTAGCTAAAAAGTAATAAAATTGTTTTAGTGTCAGGGTATATAACTAATAAAGCAAGAAACATATATTAATATATATATATATATATATATTAGGGCTGTCAATCGATTAACATTTTTAATCTAATTAATCACATCCTTTTTCTGTGATTAATCGCGTCACATGACCATGTAGCCCTGTGCCGTCATTGAGCCCCGTTAAAATAATTAGGGAATAAATAAATGACATTCAGGAGATGAAATGAAAACGTGACGATGTGTTAAAAGGTTTAAAGAGAGACGGATTGGGAAGGACTGATTGGAGAAGAAAGAGTGTGGGAGGAACAGAAAAAGAGAGAGATTCAATGTCCTCCAGGTGCCACTACTCGCATGATTTCATTTCGGGGCCATAATCAACCCCCTTAATGAAATACGTAATTAACATATTATAATTGTGGTAAGGATGGTTTTGACAGAAATCATTTTCCATATCTAATACTATGCTAATTTAATCTGTTCCTCACTCCCCGACATGACCCTCGCTGATTAAGTTTCATGGCAGATTTCTTCCTCTGCCTGCCAGCGTGTGCGTGTGTGAGACTGAAAGTGTGAGCCTGTGCGCTTGTGTGAGCGGATGTGTGTGTGTGTGTGTGTGTGTACACCTGTGTGTGTGGTCAGATCCTGATGGATGGACGTTCTGGTGAAGTCTCTGTCTCAAACATGGCTGTCAGAGTGAGCTGGGACAGACTGCAGCAGATGGCAGAGAGAGGCAGGAGACTGGGAGAGTTACAGCAGGTCTGCCCTGCTCCACGTGGGAGGTGGAGAGCAGAGGAGAGGAAAAAGGATTTTAAAGTTTGGGGGAACAGAAAGGAGGGGGGCCTCTTCTGTTTCTCCTCTTAAAACGAATGCTTGCAGTGGCCATTTAGAGAGGTGTACACCCATGGCTGTATACTGCTGGGCAACAGAGGTGGCACTACTGAGCTCAAATCAGTGGTGAAATTGTCAGATGTTACCTGAAACGAAACAACAAAACAATTTGCAGGTCAACTTATAGGGAATTTTGAATGGGTTTTTAGGATAGTGTTTTTCAAATTCACAGATTTTTTAAATCGTTATGTTCTCCAAAGCCAGTAAACTTACATGCTTGCAGTAGTTGTAGTTCTCATTTAGCATATGACAAAACACAATACTGTTTAAAATGCACTTTTGAGATTTGTCTGTGCATAATTCATTTAAAATAACAACCTTTTAATATTATAATTTTTTAAATTTCAATGTTTTTCAATTCATTTTAATTATAATTTGAATAATTTTGATACTAATTAAGTAAAAAAAAAATATTAATTATGATTTAATAATTAAAATAATATAGTATTATTTATAAATGTTTTTTTTTTTACTATTGTTTTGTTATTTTTTTTATTTTTAAAATCAAATAATAAATATACAAATATTTTTTACCATTAGTTTTACTAATAATACTATTAATAAAAATTATAGTAAATTATAGTAATAATTATAAATGTTATTGTTGTTTTTGTTTGTATTGGCAGTAGCAAAAATTCATTTTTTAGGTTAATCTATGTATAATAATACTATTTCAGTTTATTGTTTTGTTTTTAATATAAATATTTTTTTAAATATGTATTCAATTTATTCATTATAATTGTAATACTCTTTAATACTAATTGAAATTAAATGAAAAAAATTAAAATTAAATGAAAAAATAAATAAATAAATAAATAAATAAAATATGCTTGTATTAGTATATTAATATTTATATATACTACAGTACTATTAATAATACATATTTAATACTGTTAGTCTTAATAATAATTGTTGTTGTTGTTTCAAAATTCATTTGGGAGGTTTGTATGTATAATTAATTAAAAATAATACTATTTTATTATAAATTTTTAATATAAATGTTTTCCAGTGTGTATGCATTTTATTATAATTTTATTTATAGTTAATAATATACATTTTATAATCATTTTAATGCTCATTATTAAACAAATATTAAATATACTAACACTAAAATGTTTTAATAATTAATATACTATTATTAGTCTTGACACTATTAATAATAATAATTGTTGTTTTCTGTGGTACCAATAACAGCAGCAATATCAGTTGCGGTATATATTTATTTTGATTACATGTTGTATAAATAAACGCTGTTTACACAGGTGAAGGAATCCCTCTTTAACCTTCATAAACATTTTAATTTCTCTCTCTCTGAATCCAGTTGAGTTTTCTCCTGCTCTCCACAGCTGCGCGGCCGTCTACGCAGCGGGCTTCTCTCTCTCTCCCTCATGTGCGCTCAAAAGGTCAAGTAACGAGGGAGAAGAAGTGAAGGAGAAGTAACACGCAACAGCTGAGTGTGTGGAGAACGGGAGATGAGTGACAGCATGTTTGCCACTGCATAATGAGTGGTGCTAATGTGAGAATCAAATATGATACATCAGGCTTTTGAGGTTCTCTTATTTGTACATCTCTCAATTATCATTGTATTAATGAAAACTACAGAGCTTTGACGGGCCCAGTGACGCTTCACCTTAACTCCAGTCAGACAGCACATCGGAAGTTCTTCAGTGAGGTGTGGCCGTCCAGAGATGCCACTTAGTGTTGGCATCCCCCTGGGGACGCCTGGATGTCTTTTCCAGTCATTTGTAGTGAGTAAATGAGACGCAGAGCTGACAATGTGTGAGTATATGTGCCCTGTTCTGACAAGAGGGTAAATCGCCAATGTCTACTGCTGCTCGCTTAAAACGTTGGATACATTATTTTTGTCTTGATTAAATTATGTTCGTCCTTGCTAATCGGGTCTATGAAACATCACTGTCCACTACAAACATGCCTTGTCCCTTTAATATCCCTTTGGCTATTTTTTTTTTAAGTTTAAGATTATTATCTTGTGCATTTGTGGGCTGCCTTTCTTTAGCTAATTTTATTTTTTCTTAAGTAAATATAATACATAAAATAAGCATTTTGTTTGAACACGTTAACCCTATTAAGGTCTACTTTATAATATTTGATACAGAAATGTTGAAGGCCTCGAAATTAACAACATCTTTGCTGAAAAACCTGTTGTACATAATTGATTAATAATTGACACCTTTTTAGTATAAGGCCTATACTTTTTTTAAATCTAAAAATGTTCCACTTCAGTTCATATTCATTTTTTATTTATTGGTTTATTTATTTATGCATGCTGCACAATCATTTCTGATTTTTATATAGAAATAGAATAACTTTTATATTGTTAGTAATATTTTAAGATGAACACTTACTGGACTGAAGCAACTTAGGTTTACCTGAACATTTTTTTTTTTTTTA
>NW_015637156.1:1111012-1122795 GCF_001515625.1 Sinocyclocheilus rhinocerous
TTTGATCAAATAAATGCAGACTCGAAGAGCATAAGAGACTTCTTTAAAAAACATTACAAGTCTTACTGATCCCAAACTTGAATGGCAGTGTGTGTATTTATATCTATATATATATATATATATATATATATATATGTGTGTCATGTTAAAATGTGAGAATCAAATATGATACATCAGGCTTTTGAGGTTCTCTTATTTGTACATCTCTCAATTATCATTGTATTAATGAAAACTACAGAGCTTTGATCATAAAACTAAGCATTTAATCATGCTAAGATATAAGTGACTGATATTTACATGCATTTTTTTTGTAGTCGGCTATACAAATATCAATATCCCATTGATTTATATTACAAGCTATCAGAATCTTACTTTTTGGCCATATAAATATCAGCAACTGCATCAAACTGCAAATATTGGCTCAGTTTGGGCCTCTGAATAAATTTGAGGTTTTTACTCCATATTCTGACTATATCATACTATATGAACCATAAAAGCCTAATGTATCAAATATGATACTCAACCAAAAACTAAACTAGTAAAAATACTAAATACTACAAAAAATTTAACTAGTCAAGTAAATTCTTTCGGCATGATTCACTTGATTTAACCGTCATTTTTTACAGTGCAGTCACACACAGTTACACTCTCTCTCTTATTTTTCATGCGAATGGAGTTTCTGCATTAGTGCGGCCCATCTGCACCCACCCTCTTTGATTGACAGGTGTACATGGGTGCCACATCAGCTGCCAATACCTGGAGACAGTGATGTTACAATGGCTGGTCTCCCGGGAGACCCTGCTCTCTCGTTCTGTTTTCACACATGAAAGAAGCCATTTCAGGTGACAGGAAATGGGGTGGGATAAAAGGAAAACATTTGGACTCTATGGCGCTCTGGGAAGCCCGAGGGTGCAGCTTTGATATCAAATGGATCCGCAGACATGATTAAACGCAGCAATCTGAAACCAGCACAATACTGGAGAACCAAATATGTGGCACTGGACAGCTAGTCATTCTCTCATACCTCGTTTGATTGAACACTGCTATTCTTTTTACCTCCCGTTCGGTCATAAGAGAGTGGGACTTAAAGGGATAGACCCAAAAAAGAAAATTCTTTCATTTTACTCACCCTCATGTGGTTCCAAAACCTGTATGACGTTCTGTGTTCATTGGAGCACAAAAGCAGATATTTTGAATAATGTAATTGTCGCTCTTTTCCCATGCAATTAAATGGGGAACTTCAAAAGCTTTAGAATGAAAGAAAAAAAAAAATCAATATATGCATGCATGGACAAAAGCTGTCCATATGATTTAAGTGATATATTCCAAGTCATGCTGAGTCTTCTGAGTCATTGATTTGAATTTAAGAAACAAATCCGATTCTTGAATTAGCAGCTAGTTCCTTAAAATGACTCAAACAAATGGTTAATTTACATGTCGGACATCAGTGCTTCACTTATGAATGTGAAAATTCATTTTCACTTTTGGGTGAATGATTTCATCTAAATGGATTAAATTGATATTTTTTTTAAATATATGGAGAGAGATGTACATTTCTAAAAACCCATACAATGTTCACTTATAAATTTGAAAATTAATTTTCACTTTTGGGTGAACTGTTCTTTTCATTTAAATGACTATTTAAAAAACTACATATACATTTCTAAAGCACATCCAAAAATTGTATAATCAGTTTTAAAGTTCTCTAAATTCTTTGTGGATTTTTCAAAAAACTTCCTTGAATGTTTTTTTTTGTTTTTTTTTTGAAGGGGTATTAGCTGCATAATTGAGGCTGTGAATATTCGTACTTGACGTATTCATTCATGTTAATTAACTTACAGCACGGCACAAGGGAGTTGAGTTATGAGGTAACAAAGAGATGTATTTAACAGTGAGATCTACCCCAGGAACAAACAGAGTCTCAGGCGTATGTGTGTGTATGAGAGCATGTGTTGCTATGTTGCCTCCAGCACTGTGAGCTGAATTTTATCAGTGTGTCACCTGTGTGATTAGTAGAGAGCGAGAGAGATGGAAATAAAGAGAGAGACGGGAATATATATTTAGAGAGAGAGAGAGAGTAAATCAAAGACTCCGTCAAGCATAATCATAATCCATGCCCTACCATACCAACTGAAGATGCGATGATATCTCTGCATGGGCCTGTAAGGTCATTGTCATGTGTCAATCTCTAATTTCCTTTACGGCGGATCTCCTCCTCTTCCTCTGTGCCTCTGGATGTCTTCATAATCTAAAGCAGACATGATATTAACCCTGCGCTCAGCGATTCGTATCTCCGGCGGTTTGTCGCCCTGAGGCTGAGTGGAATGACTGAAGTTATCAAACATCGCTGCCACCTCCTGAGGACCCCACCCGTCAAAACTTTCTGATCGCTTAGCAACACAGCCTACCTTTATACTGCCATCGTCTGTTAGAACCATCAGTACATGGAAGTTTTACTCAAAACTTTGTTCAAGGCATCTTCATAGCATCAACATGGTCTGATAATTGTTTTAACCAGGGACATCTTTGTTTGGATGATTTGTTTTAATTGTTTTTTTTTTTTTCATTGTCAAGGCAAGTTCACAACCAAAAAAGAAAAAAAAAACTTAACACAAACATAATTGTTTCTTGTGTGTATCATGAAAGCTTTCAATAAATAATAATAATAATTGTTAGTAATCAAGTAAATAAATAAATGAGTAACATAATTAAATGTGTACCAAATATGACAGTATCACCATTTTATTTTAGATACTGTTTGAAAATCCTGATTAATCACATGTATTTTATTCTATTGACACCATAGTTTTATATATTTATAGAGAGAAGAGAGAGAGTTAAGATTTTTAACAGTACTTTTAATTCAATTCAAGTTTATTTGTACAGCGCTTTTCACGATACAAATCATTGCAAAGCAACTTTACAGCAAATTAAGTTTCTACAATATTTAGTGGTAGCTTATCAGTGGTGATAAAAATAGTTTTTATTAAAAAATCAAGAATTTGTTTTTTAAATACTACTACTACTAGTAATAATAATAATACATTTTATTTCTTCAGGTTTTCAACAGCAGGTACTCAATGTTGGGTAAAATACAATAAGAGAAAAGAAAATAAGAATGGAATACATTTATAATTAGTAGTAGTAGTAGTAGTATGAATGTTTTCTTATGCATGAAAATATATAGCTGCCTTTATATTTTAGGAACGGGGTCCCTTGCAAGGGGATCATCATGTTTAGGGGTGAAAAAGTTTGAAAAGAAGGATTGGAATATAGCTCGCAAGCCACAGAATGATCCATTTTGTATTCTCAAAAACAGATTTCAAATGCCATGAGCGTGATTAAATGATGACAGCATTTGCATTTTAGGGTGAACTATCCCTTTAACATGTTTTAGAAATGTTCATAGATTACACGAACAGCATGACCAACATTTTAAAGGGGGATTAGGCCCAAAAAGTGTCTAATTCCCCTGAACACGACATCTCAATAATCCAGGCCTCTCCAGCCAGAAGAGCCACATGTACAGCTGTGTAGAGTAACACAGAGCTGTATGGAGTGATTTAGAGCAGTATGAAGAGCGGCAGAGAGAAATATAGGTTTTGAGGAATGGTACAGAGTGATATACAGACCATTTTTGATTGGTGTTCAGTGGCACAGAAATACGTAAAGTGGCGAAGAGTGGCGTGGAGTTGTTTAGAGCAGCGTAGGGCGGTGTAGATCAGTGTAGTTTAGCACAGCTCCCTTCTCCCACTATCTGGAGCAGAGCGACAGACTGCCGGGCCCATGGGGCAGATTCTCTGGCATTCATCCACACTGTGAGCCTGCTGGAGGAAAGAAAATGGAGCTCTTTGGTAAAACAGAAACCCCCCTTTTTCTTTTTTTGCTGTTATCTCTTTTTTTTGCAAATGCTTGTACCATTCTTTTCCTGTTCTTCTCTTTGCATAGTAATAGGGCCGATAGATCTCCCTCATTGGACGAATTTCCAAAATCAATTTTTCTCTAATTATCATCCGTTCCTTTTTGTTTTCTTCTTTTATCTGGCACAACATCCTCTTTCTGCTCTTCATTTATTCTCGTTATCTGATCCTCCCCATCTCCAATGTGTCTCTTTCTCGTTTAACTCTGTTAAACTGTTAGCCTTTACCACAGCCTTAAAAAACCCATCTCTGTTCACTGGCGTTAACGCTCCTCAGCACATCTCTGCGATGACTATGACCACAGACTGGGGTGGAAGTAATGTTTTTTTGCAGCTGAAATCAGAAGCAGATGGATTCAGGATGGCTCAAATTAGCCTCTCTCTCGTGTTCTGCTGTTGCTAAGTAACAGTTGACAGACAGGGGGTGACAGGCCAGTGATGGCAGCGTTTGATGGCAATATGTCTTTGGCTCAATGGCTCCGAGCTAACATTGAAACAGTGCCTCATTTAAATCAGAGAGAGAGAGCGAGAGAGAGAGGGAGATTTTTGTAAGAGTCTGTGAGCAAGCAGATGAGTCAAACCTACCACACAGATAGCCAAAATTTGTCACTCATGTCATATGTGAGAATACAATAATGTTGCCATAAGGACATCTGTTGTGTGCCAATGAAATATGTTGTTTTAAGGGCATTAAGCAATCAGAATGTTGCCTTTCCCCTGCATTAGATGACTTATTTGACTGTACGTTAAAGCTGTCAGGCTCACAGAGACCATTCAGAAAAACAAAAGGCATAGAAAAATAAAGAAGAGCATGATTACAGAATAGTCTCTACCAATTTTGTATCAGCTATTATGTGTCATGTTTTCATTTGTAAAATTATTTTATTTTTCTTAATAAAAAGCTGTTCATTTCGTATAGAATGATCATTTTCCATTTAAACTACTACATAAGGACTACAATGGCTTGCTGATACATCAAGCATGTAAACTTGCATCCTTTGAGTTTTTGTGGTCTTTAGGTAGCAACTTGCTAACAAAAACAAAATGGCTACAATGGTTATGGTGTAGCCTATGACAAAATGTTTTAGTCTGCAAGTACAGACTTTATATTTTACTTTATAATTTTGTTTGCCACTTTACAGCTCACTGCATTCAAGAAGCATGTTGCACTTTTCTCCAAAATGACAGATGGCAGTGCAGAGAAAATATCAGCTGAAACAGCAAGAAACCGCAGTAAACGTGATGACTTTTAGAATCATTTTATAAACACTGAAATTGTCATAGTGTGGCAGATTTTACAGTTTAGGTCAAAACTTGATGCTAGTTCTACTCTGTTTTAAAAGTAGGCTCACCTCCTCAGGCAACCTAACTCCACATTTGTCCATTAAAATGGAAACTGTTACTTTTAAGTCACAAAATTGGGAGATTGCGCAGCCAATTTGTTCTGCCGGAAGTGTGTGATGATGACGTAGTGGTTTTGCGAGCAGAGTCTTGCCTGCACCGTGCGAGCGCATTGAGTACTGTACAAACTAGGGGTGGGAATCGCAGGGTACCTCACGATATGATACGAATCACGATACATGGCTCACGATACGATAATATCACGATGCAGCGATTCTGCGATAATCAATATATTGCTAGACAATCCTCTAACGATACATCACGATATCTGTCTAACTATGAAAACAAAATGCCTGTGAAAAGGTTACGTGCAAGTTTTCTCTCTTTATTCAAGTTCAAACTGTTAGAAAACAGCACAAAAGTTCTGTAAATCAAATTTAACACGCTAAGTAAATTAATCATTTTATTCTTGGACTTATTTAAAGCTTAGGCCTACACTTTTATTTATGTGTAAACCAACACATTTAACTGCTTATCAACTTTATATATAGCCTATATATATAAACCTGGTACATTTCAAAATTTACCTGGAGTGTTTTCTCAACCTTCCCTCTCCTCTCATCATAAAAACGGAGCCCCGCACACATGACATGAAGGGAAAAAATAGCCGTTCACATCGCCTCTTCTGCGCGCTCAGGTTCGTTATTTCAAATGTAGACGCGCTGCAAGCACACACACACTGCACACTTCTGCGCCGCATTACGGCACTGACGACCATGCCATAGGTGCAGATTTATGTTTCTGCCAGTCGGTGCCCACTGCATAACGCGCACTTGCTATATCTGAGTGAGAGGGAGAGTGTCCAGTTTTGTTGACATAAAACTGGACGCGCCGGCAGCACTCTCTCACTTTTTATAGTTAGTGAGGGAAATCCACCTGTGATCCCAGCTGAGAGGTTAGGCTACTCATGGACTGATTATGCGCTCTGCAGTAATAACGTGATCGGTGACTATATGGTCCACGCTGATAGCTGTTCCAGGGCAGTTTTTTAGTTCTCATTTCCATAAACATATATAGAGCAGTAGAGCTAATACAGTGGCTGGAAATCATTTTATCCTTCGGTTCCTTGTGCTTCCCCATCTTCATAGAGAATGCGGTTCATGGTTGCTCAGAGCGGTTTGGAAAGAAGGTGGAAATGGCGCGACCGCGATTTCCATGCATTTTTAGACGCTGGGAGCAGGGAAATCTATATAGAGCGCCTTATTGTAATAATTAAAATATCGATATTTGGTGCCAGATATCGATTCTCGTATCGCATGGAGAAGGACAACGATATATCGCCATATCGATATATTGTAGTACAAACCCGTCTTTCGATTGTCCAAACTGCAGGAGCCAGTGAGTAGGAAGTGTCAAGGGAAGCTGCGATAAACAGAAGTAATTCTTAGAACTTTATCCACTTTATTCTTAGCCTAAAAATGGGCGCGACCATTTTTGAATTTTATGGGACTTGCTTCCGGTCTCATTAGCTTCCCGCTATTTTTAGCTGTACAAAACCACTAGTTCCCTTTCATGGGAACTTCGAACTGCGTCCTCTAGGGGTCGCTATGGGGAACGCCTCGTCGTTACCCGTGTCTGAAGCATACATTGAAAAAACATCAACTTGTTGGCCGGCGACAGCCATGACATCACTACCGGTGCGACTATAGTATAAATACCTACTCAGGGAACCATGGTTACATAAGTAACCTGAGACGTTTTGCTGCTTGATGGCCTACTGCAGATTGGTGTGTCTTACCATATTATTTTAGTGTATTATCTTAATTATGAACACACTGGTTTGTAATGCAAACAGTTTTACCATTTACTGCATGTTGATATTTTTCCTCATTATTTCCCTATTGCGGTTAATGAACCGGAAGTCTCGCCCATAGGCTTACTTCTGCATTTAGGAATAAGGTGGATATGTATCTACCCAGGTAAACATTTCATTTGTCATCAGAGAACTCACTGGTAAACTTTAATTTCTCACTTTTTGTTTGACAAAACAAACACATGACAAAATATTATCTAGTCTCTCTGACTCGTTCAATGTTGCGTTTTTACAGTTTTGTAAAATCAGAATGTTTTATTTTTCAATTCATGTTATGAAACATTTTATTTATAATTTCTTTATTGTCCCATGACATCAAGAGCTAAGCCAGAACAGCTTAGAGTGGCATGGTTAAATGGGAATTTCAGAAAAATTCAGATACTGTCACATTTCAATTTTTCAGCTGTTAGATACAGTGACAACCCACATACAGACTGGCAAGAAACCTTATATTTATAAAGACAAAGCAGAATTATGGATTGCTGTATATTTATAGCAATTATTAATATAGGTTAACATAAATTTCCTATTGTTTATAGCTAATTCCTATACATTTATTTTATAAATTCAATTTATAAAACTAGACATGTTAAAAATCCATTTGTATATGTAGATATCTTCATCTTGATTTTAAAAATGCTATGAAAATGTTGGTTGTTGTTAATTTTGCACCTTACAGTAAGCTTTTTGCACAGAATAGTAAATAGTATACACGTTTAGAACAACATGAGTAAATAATACGAGAGTAAATTATGACAGAAGTGTCATTTTTGGGTGAACACCTTTAAAGGGGTCATATGATGCGATTTCAAGTTTTCCTTTCTCTTTGGAGTGTTACAAGCTGTTCGTGAATAGATAAGATCCCTGAAGTTGCAAAGACTAAAGTCTCAAAACCAAAGAGATATTCTTTATCAAAGTTAAGACTTAGGTGCCACATTTTCCTCGTAGAGTTTGAAAACTTTTTTTTAATTGTCGAGACTTTTAAATAATAAATTGAATAGTTTTGTAATGTACCATAATCATATGTTCCCTCATAAATTCATTCATAAATAAATTCATAAATGTATTTTATTTTGATGTACAGTGCAATGTTTATTATATTCTGTACAATTATGTACGTGTCATTCTAGCAATATAAAAAAAGAGAGGGTCTGATAGAGACGAGATAGAGGGAATAAGAAAGAAGCTCGGGCAAAGTATTAGCTAGAGAAGGTTTATTATTCTCTGCAGCACTCAATCAAACATTGGCCCTATGAACAGAGAGTAATGCTAGAGAATCAACCTCAGGGCTTCTGTCTGTCTGTCTCTCTCTGTCTCTCTGTCTCGCTCTCTCTCTTTTATTCCTTACAGTGTGTGAGTGGTATCCATCTGTCAACTGTCAGTGCCAGTGAGAGATATCCAGAGCTGTCACATCTTGTCAGCTGTCTGAGCTGATGCCTTTTGCAGCTGCCTGGCCAACACACACACACACACACACACCGTCCCCAATGATGGCCAGCATGCAGGCGCACTAAATGGGGAAATAATGTGGCTGAAAGAAAGAAAGCAGATAAAAGCTGCATAAAAAAAATCATGAGCCGGAAGAGGGATGGAGGGATGGCAGGAGCAGACAGATTGTACAGAGGGACGATGAGTCAGATCCAGGCTGTAGAACTCTGTGGATGAGAGACTGAGTTGGAGAACCATCAAAGTACCGTGGACGGGGGGTTAGACGAGGGGCAGCGGGCATCCGGGCAGCGTGAGGAGGATTAACACAGAGAAAAGCTCAGAGATGGCTGTTTCAATGGCCATGAGATGAAAGGGACGAGTAGATGTATAACGGATATATAGCCTGTCCCACTTCAATACGCATTGGTTGTCCGTTTCTCCTTCAGTCTGCAGATTAATGTTCTCGATAGAGTTTCAAAGACCCGCGTGACTTTGGCGTTAGTTTGAATGGCTGTTAAACGGCTTGATGTAGCTATTTGGCTCTAGTCCCAGCTCTTAAAAATGATCTCCTTCTCCTTGTCTACTTTCAATCATTAGTGAAGATCTTCATAAGGTCTGGATGAATAAAAGCAAGACAGCTTCGGCTCCTTCAAAACCACTGTCGTTTTCCAGCATCTAAAGACGAGGGAGGAAAGGATCTTTTTGAAGTTTGGAAAAGCACCAGTTGAGTGTTGAGAGATCAGAGCAGGACATTCCCGCCTGACTTCCTGTCTTGATTTCACTCAACAGGAAGCAAGAAGTCAGGTGTGGCGGAGGGAAACAAAGCTACAGCTTATGTTTAAGACATCCATCTCTGGGGCCAGATTTGAAGGATTAGTTCACCCAAAAATTAACATCCTGACATGATTTACTCACCCTTATGTTGGACTGAACCTGCATGCTGTTTTTTCCCCCATGTTAAATAGAAAGTTGCTTGTCTAGATTCTTCAAGTGGAACAACATGATGATAGCATGTTGATTTTGAGGTAAACTCTCTGATATTGAAAGACTAAAGACAGAGGGTCAAGTGTTTAAATAATGTCTTCCCTATCTGACACAACATAATGATGAGAAGTACTGTGTTAGTGCAGAAAATAGGCGTGTGTGAGAAAGAGAGATAATTAAAGATTGAGAGATGTTGTTGATGTATATGTGAATTTTGTGGCACTTGACAGTTTCCACATTTGCATCTGTTGCATCTGACAGTTTCCACATTTGCATCTGGAAACTTTACCTCAGTAAAACTGATCTTCACCACTCAGAGTAAGGTGTGTGTGTCTTACACTGGCAAATGTGCGGTTGTACTTGATATTAAGGGATTAGTTCACCCTAAAATTAAATTCAATTCAAGTTTATTTGTATAGCGTTTTTCATGATACAAATCGCTGCAAAGCAGCTTTACAGAAAATTAAGTTTCTACAATATATTTAGTAGAAGCTTATCAGTGGTGACTATGTCAAATTGATGTACATATGTAGCTTATCTGTGGTGACTGTCAATTAATGTACATATGGCAGAAATGTACGGAAAAATCAATTTAAGACGTAAACCGACGATGAACACTATTAACAGCAATTATTATATGATGCAATCAAACTTGTAGCAAAATTTGGTAGTTTATGTTGTTTCAGGGTTGGCATCATCTGAGGTCCTCTGAGGGGTTGGCATCATCTCTTCTCATAAGGGCTGGATCCAGACTGAAGCTTGTGTAATTCCTAGTTACCGTGGCAGAAACAGAGAAACAAATAGAGATATAATTAGTGTAGCTGCTGTTCCAACCAAGCAAATATTATTTGTTCAACCCAAGCTAAGAAATAATAATGTGCATTTGATCAGATATAACTGCAGTACAAGATTATGAGATGCATTATTTGAATGCTTGGCCAAAGAGATGTGTCTTTAATCTAGATTTAAACAGAGAGAGTGTGTCTGAACCCCGAACGTTATCAGGAAGGCTATTCCAGAGTTTGGGAGCCAAATGCGAAAAAGCTCTACCTCCTTTAGTGTGCTTTGCAATCCTAGGTACTACCAAAAGTCCAGAGTTTTGCGACCTTAGGGAGCGTGATGGGTTGTAGCGTGGTAGAAGACTAGTTCGGTATGCAGGAGCTAAACCATTAAGGGCCTTGTAGGTAAGTAATAATATTTTGTAACTGATACGGAACTTAATAGGTAGCCAGTGCAGAGACTGTAAAGTTGGGGTAATATGATCATTAAAATAAATGTAATATGATCATAAAATTCAAGTACTGTCATCATTAACTCACCTATTTATCTATCATATGGCTTCAGAAGATTGTAATATATGCATAACTTTCATGGCGCTTCTCTTTTTCAGTGCTTAAGAATTGAAAATTACCTCAAACAAATGGCTTTTCCTTTTGTGATTAATCACCACATAAACAGGTGAGTCATTTTTTTTAACAATTGTGAGAATTAGAGTTTGTTGGTGAAATCATGTGTAATTGTGCATATTTTCTTACAGGTTCACTACCTTTACGGTGCTTTTTTCCGTTTTGGTGTTTGCTATTTAAAACCGCTATCCACTTTCATTGTATGTAAATGCAAAAACAGCAGCTCAGACATTTTGCAAAATTTCTCCTTTTATGCTCCACGGAAGGTTTGGACGCCACGGTGAGTATATGATGACAGGATTTTCAGTTTTGAGTGAACTATACCTTTAAAGGGGTCATATGATGCAATTTCAATTTTTCCTTTCTCTTTGGAGTGTTACAAGCTCTTGGTGCATAAAGAAGATCTGTAAAGTTGCAAAGGCTAAAGTCTCAAATCCAAAGAGATATTCTTTATAAAAGTTAAGAGTCAACCACGCCTACCTAAAACGGCTCGTTCTAACACGCCCCACATGTCTACGTCACGATGTGCGAAGATTTGCATAACACCGCCCAAATGTGCACGCAAAGAAAGAAGGCATGGTTTCAGGAACAGCAGTAGTGTTGATGCAGCCATGTCAGGGAGACGCTGTGTATTTCAGTGCGAAAGCAAAAGCACTTTATTAGGCCTTCCGGAAGATGCAATTAGGAATCATTGGTTAAGATTTATTTACAACAGAACAGCACAACCCAGATGTTCGAATTAGTGCAACGCATTTTATGGACGACAGCTTTTTGAACCTAGAAGAGTACAAGGCTGGATGTGCAAAAAGGCTATTTCTAAAAAAAAACAAAA